>NC_079526.1:1586507-1731507 GCF_003711565.1 Takifugu flavidus
GAAATAACTTTTTATCTGATCACAGGCACAAAGTCATAGCACAAGTAACAGCAACAGTAATCAAATACAATTAGCAGTATTCATGACAGACAGGCAGTGAGACGAGTCTGGAATAAAGGTGAGGTACATTTGGAACCAGTTATTAAAAATATATATTACAATAGTTACCCATAACTTCCCATTTTGGCTTCCTTAGACTGGCTTCCTGTTTACGTTGAGATCATAAATCTGGACGTCCACCAAAACATACTAGTGATTTTTTTTTAACATAAGGAGCCTGGGTGGACATCTAACTAGGTTTTATTGGGTGTATTCTGCACTTTCCATAACAACTTTATTTTTGACAAGAAAAAAAGTCGGTCCTTTAAATAAAAGATGTTTGTACATGAAAATAAAAACAGTAAAATGGAAACGCTCTTCAGTGAAGACCGAGTTAAAGCACCGACTCTGACTCTGAAGTAGAGGAGAAGCGCTCTGTCGCAGCCTGCGTGTGTGTGTGTGTGTGTGTGTGCGTGTGTGTGTGTGTGTGTGTGTGTTGGGGGTGGAAGGGTTCTGCCTCAACGGGACGTTTCTGGTGTGGAGCTGCGCATATTTGCTCCACCTGGCTCCCTCACGGTCATGATAATGGGACAACACCGGCCGACAGCATGAGATGGACCGACGGTAGCCTCAGAAAAGCCCCGACTTCCACAGCTGCTGGCTCAGCTTCAACATGGTAGGACCCACCATAAATATAACACTGTCTCTTCCTGCGGGTCTTCCATATTTCCCAAAGAAGCGCAGGGAACAGAGACGCAATGCGCCGCCTCGCACGGCTGTTTTAGACAGAATGGGTGCGCAGAAAGTGGGACAGAAGGTCCGCCAGCCTGCCACTTCAGCTGCGCTCTATTATGGAATGTTTTCTTCAAATAATGGTGGAATTGCGCTGAAACCCAGATTAGTCAGCCGTGTTATGGCGATCTTTTGGGGGCAGACTCAGGACCACTGTGACACACGGGGTCCGGCCTGATGTGGACATTTCACACTGTAATAAAAGTCTCGGTTTCGCCCACTTGCTGTCTTCCTTTGGATTCTGGACAGAGCGGAAGCTGCGGCGGTGAGGTGCTTTAAAATTCTGTTGCTATTAACGCCTGTTGGGGGATTACATAAGCCGAATGTCATAAAACACCGTCAGCTGGGCGGAGATTTAGTGTTTCGCTTCAGACGTTAAATATTCTGAGAAGGGACAAATGAACTGCGAGCTCTCCCGGATGTGACTGGACTTTAGATCAACATCGCTGCCCCGCAGAACCAGAACCAGAGTCAGAGTCTCGGTCAAAGTCGCGACATCAGCGCCAGGATCGCATCGATCCGCCAAAGCGGCGTTTGGACGCTTTAATAAAACGGCTGTTGGGGAGCGACGGACGCGGAAGCAAGTTCAAGTTCACCCCGAGCTTCCTTCCGGTGTGCGGGTGAGCGCGCGGGCGTGCGCGTGCTGTCAACAGAAAATGGCCGCAGAAGGAGCCAGCAGATAGAGACAGGTTAGAGACAGACAGACAGGCAGGAAGACAGGCAGCAGGCAGACAGAGATGTTAGTTGATGTGGTAATGAGGGGTCACAGTAACACACACACACACACACAATCCTTGTGCGGAGCATCAGCGATGGTGTTCTGGTGGAGTCAGCCGTCTCCTCCCTGATGGTTTAGCCCACTGAACCAGACTGGGACCCTAAAAAGGTCCAGGGAAGCTCTGCAACTACTGAGAGTGTAACACAAGCAGTTTATAATATTAAACTCTTTTGCAGTATTTTAATTTTGAGTCTCTGAATTTGGGGTTTTTCTTAAGATGTTAGTCTTCATCACATCAGCATCATCACATTTAGAATAAATCAACACTTTTTGCTACCCTTGTCCTGTCCAGCAGTGAAGCTGCAGCTTCTGGAGGCCTTTTTGTGCTCCAAAGATGTTGCTTTATCTGTCTGTTAACCTCATCCTGCCTCCTCATCATATTAAAACTCTATTTTATCAGTGAACATTGGGCCTGACTGCTGAGAAACTCACAAACACAAAACAACAAAAACAGTAACAACATAAAGCCCCAAAACCCAGAAGAAACAACTTCTGGCAAAATAACCAACGACTTCAGAAACTGAGCAAGAAAGAATGGAAAAGAAGGAGGATCAGACGTTGAAGTGGAGCAACATACGTGTTGTATGTGCACATGTTCTGTAAGCATTCAGGCCAATCAACACATGCTGATGGTGTTCACCTGTACAGTAACATGGCCCACAGCTTTGGCCTTTATCATTTGGCACGTTTCGGTCCGTGTGCTATTCCCCCCTTCAGGGTAACAGCTTGACTGCTTTACTGCCCCCCATCATAGGAAACCACCCCTGGACCCACAGTGCAGGTGTGTAGGTTGTAGTTGTAGTTCAGACGCAGGTCAAGAGTCCATTTAAGACAGTCAGGACGGAGGGACAACTAGAGGAACAACCCAGTTCTTCTGCCAGAAAGTCAAGATGAAGATAAAGATTTAAAGGTCCTTTTATACCATCCCACACATCCAGGTGGCCAGGTGGTACAGGTCCCCAGGTGATACTGGGCCCCAGATGGTACAGGTTTCCAGGTGGTACTGGACACCAGGTGGTACAGGTCCCCAGGTGGTACTGGACACCAGGTGGTGCAGGTGTCCAGGTGGTACTGGACACCAGGTGGTGCAGGTATCCAGGTGGTACTGGACACCAGGTGGTACAGGTGGCCAGGTGGTACCTGGCCCCAGGTGGTACAGGTGACAAGGTGGTACAGGTCCCCTGGTGGTACAGTTGGCCAGGTGGTACCGGGCACCATGTGGTACAGGTCCCCTGGTGGTACAGTTGGCCAGGTGGTACCGGGCACCATGTGGTACAGGTACCTGGGTGGTACAGGTAACTATGAGGGGTGTAGAGTTAAAATGGCTTATGTATATTGACTTGTCCACCATTGAATCACTGGGGTCTGTGGCTGGTTGGGGCCCAAACTGAGCACAGAGTCTTTAGAAAGGCCGGAGGCCAATAAGGGCAACAACAATAGTTATTGGTTAGTTGGTAGTTGGTTTTTGAGCAGCTCTTTGCAATGACTTTGAGGATTAAAAACCTCAAGAAAACTACAAAAGTCTGACTATTTTACACAGCTACACAAATGTACATTCTTACGTGGCCAAAACTTGGTGGACTTTCCCCCATTAATATGTAGAGTCTCCTCATACTGAAAGCGGTCCTGCCTGTTTACCCGCTGTCTCAGGTTTGTAGTTAGACTCCATGTTTCTCTGTGTCCTTCAGGATGAATTCCATCCTTTTATCGAGGCGCTGCTGCCGCAGGTTCGTGCCTTCGCTTACACGTGGTTCAACCTTCAGGCCAGGAAAAGAAAATATTTCAAAAAACATGAGAAAAGAATGTCGATAGAGGAAGAGAGAGGGGTGAAAGATGAACTGCTGGGAGAAAAGGCGGAGGTGAGTGTCGCAGCTGTTCACTTATCCACACATCAGCCTTTAAGCTTCACACACCAAATCACAGCTCGCTCAAGTGCTGACAAAATCTCGTAAAAACATGAAAACTGTATGAGTGTTTGCATCCCATAATAATTTGCTATGACGTATTCAATATTTCATAATAGGGATTGAATTCTGTAACCTTGTGCCTGTGATGTGTGTCTTAACATTGATTAAATCACTTTGTTCTCTTTGGGTTCTAATCTGTAGTTGAAACAGCATTGTGAGCATTTGGGATCGCGCTTGTAGTCATGCATGGTTTTGTGTTGCTAGGTGAAACAAAAGTGGGCAAGTCGCCTTTTAGCCAAGCTAAGGAAGGACATTAGACCTGAGTGCCGAGAGGATTTTGTGCTCTCAGTAACAGGCAAGAAAGCTGCCTGCTGTGTTCTTTCAAACCCTGACCAGAAAGGCAAAATGAGACGCATCGACTGTCTCCGACAAGCTGACAAGGTAAGTGAAACTAGCAGACATCGAGTTCCAGCATTCCTGCGAAAAATAAATACAATAAATACGGTATATATACATTTACAACTCAGGTAAATTCCATTATAAGATGCAGTGAATAGCATGGAATCAATCCTATAGCGTAGCATAGCCTAGCTCAGTCAGGCAGAGCATGCGGGCACTGACTCGAGCATGTGATTAAAGGTATGGCGGCTGGACCTGGTGATGGTCATCCTGTTTAAAGGGATCCCACTGGAAAGCACCGACGGAGAGCGCCTGGTCAAGGGAGAGCAGTGCTCTAATCCAGTCCTCTGTGTCCAACCCAGACACATTTCAGTGGCTGTCAAGGAGCTTGACCTCTACCTGGCCTACTACGTTCAAGAAAGAGGTGTGTATCACACATACCATAATACTACTGTCTACTATCATTGCTCTCATGTCTCAGTTCTCTTCACACATCTGGAACACATTTCTCTGTATTGTTTCTGTGCAACACAGATGTTTCATTTATGCTACTTATGCTAACGCGTTTCGTGCTACTATTGCGATAACATAGTAGCCTCCAGTATCCTCCAGGTATCTTCAGCTGACAAATACGCCACATTTATTGCCTGAACTCTTCTTCTGTTTAATATTGTTGTTCAGGAAAATGGTGGAAAAAAACACTTTTAATAAGTTTCATTTAAGGACTTTTTCATTATAATTGATGTTATGTATCTACCACATGTTATAAACTAAACTAAACAATATTCAGTTGTCTGAGGTTTATAACTTAAAATAATCCCTCCCTCTCTCTCTCTGTCTGTCCACTCCCCCAGAGGTAGAACAGACCAGTAGTCCCAGTCACACAGGAGTTGTCCAGGACCATGAAAGCAGCCAGACCTTGGGTAATGTAACCTTTGCTAACAGAAGTGCCTTATGTACCAGACTGCAGTAAACAACTGTGGTGCTAGCATGAGCCCAGCTGCATAAAAGGGTGGCTGCTCAGAGAATGTTGAGAGGGGAGGCTGAACCAGCCTTTTTGCCCTCTGTGGGTGATGCCGAGGGCTCCAGCTTCAGCCACCAGTCCCATAGATTTATGTCTCGTAGTTCCTTCCCTGATGTGTTCAGTTTCATTAGAAAGCTTAGACATGATGATTGACAGCTGGGCTCTGCTCTTGAATAGCTGTGTGGTTTTAAACACACGTGTTCAGAACTGGATGGAAACTCAGAGATTTTATTATAAAGACAGTAGTTAATCAGAAGCGTTTCTCAACACGACGCCATTTTCACAGCTGATGCTGGCACCCAAAGATGAAAGAGCAGCAGTGTAAGCAGATAGCATTAGCAGGCCGGCAGCCAGCAGGGCTCAGATTGCTGCAGACAGGCTTCTATAAGGACACACCTGAGACAAGCAAATGGCTTGATGACCACGGTCTTTACTTGGCCGTTGTAGAATGAATCCATCATTCCTTGGCTGTTGTGGAAAAAAAGCAAAGCATCTGTTTTGGAGCAGACACACAGTAAGCGGACGGGGAGATGTTGGCGTTTCTTGGGCTGAGCAGCATAAATCTATAGTGACGAAGAAATATGTCGGTCCCAAGTTGTTCCTGATATAGAGAACTATAGCCTGAAGAGGAGCATAGAAGTGCACTCTGTTACATAGAAATGGATATGACATCAGGTGTGTGTGTGTGTGTGTGTGTGTGTGTGTGTGTGTGTGTGTGTCTGTAGGGCTGACCTCGTTTTTTTCATACATCAATAAGCAAAATAAGTTTAACAACCACTGCTTTGTGCCTCTCAGGAGGCTCCAAGATGATCAGCCTGGTGTGATTAGAGGTGAAGGATAGTTGGTTGACAGGAGAGTGATAAAAGTTCTGATCCACTACAAACTAAAATTGGAAAATCAACAAGTGGAAATGATGTACTTTGGTGACCCAATCACAGCTCTACCAGTCTTCCTATGGTCTCCAGTTCCTCTCTGCATCACTACAGTTTTTGGGAGGTGCACGCCACATCTGTGCGGCAGCCGTAGCTCATGTAGCACCGACCCAACCCCCTTTAGGCTGGGTAGGCATAAACAGGCCTTTTGCTGTCGGAACTAAGAGCTGCAGCACATAAGAGCTCCAGTGCACAGCCAGATGGTGGCGCTGTGGTGGGAACCAGCTTGCTGTTTGCCAAATCATTACACTTAACTGTGCTTCAAAGGCTGACTGGATGGTGAAGATGTCCCTGAAGGTAGCACAGAATAAAGACAGACGAAGATGGCAAAAAGCACATTTTATATTTATGGCATGTTACTTTTTTATGGATCCAGGATCTGGATAAAAACTTCTTCCATTAGACCAAATGGAAGATGTCACATTGGAGGAATCCAGTGTGGTTGAATTAGAAGCTGCATGCAAACATAGTGGAAACCACAATCCAGACTACCCTGACTCGGCATCGTTGCGCCTATCAACTATCTCTGAAGCTTCATTTTTGTACAGTGGATTAAATTGTGGACAGAATCAGATTTAAATGATCAAATTATGAATTTGTCTTGCGGGTTGCTGAAAGGTGCTGAAGGATCCAGAATGTGTGTTAGCCTAGCCTCAGTATGCTCAGTCTGCGTGGAAAATGCTCGAGTAAATGTTTTCATTTGGGGATTTGCGTGTGTTTGTGTGTGCATGTGTGTGTGTGCCTGAGTGCATGTGCTTGAGTGTATTTTTACAATTTTTATGGGTCCCAAGAAAGGTACAGATAAGACTCCGTGGAAGACAGCAAATATGAGAGGAATAACGTCAGAGATGAGGGTTATTATGCACAAAGCTGGGAGGCCACTGGTCGACCTCACCCATTATTATGGGAAACTTGCACCACGTTGGCCATTAAGGAGACCATTAACAAATCTGATATAGCTCAGGGCGCTACCATGTTTTTAGTTTTATTGATTCCTTTATGTTCCACTTTATTTTCCAGAACAGCTCTAGTTCAGCAACCAAGGTTTCACTGTACAACTAATTAGGTCAAGCAAAGCTTTACCAAACTGTTGAGTTTATTGCTGTTAAACTACAGTGCTGATGCGTAACTGCTGCTGTTTGTTCACACAGATGGTCCAGAATTTCAGGAGAGCTTTGTGACATCTGGAGTTTTCAGTGTTACTGAGCTTGTTCATGTCTCAAAAAGTAAGTCCACGTGCTTGATATTATTGGTAAGAGTCTCATGTTCCATTAATTTAAGTACAAAGAATTTATAAAGAGGTGGAGTGTGGGAGACATTGGCAAATTGAATCTTACATACTCAACTCAAAGCTAAAAGGCTAGCTTGGGCTGTCGTCTTCCTGTGGTTGGAATAATAATTATCTTTATGCAAACATGGTTAGTCTTAGTTGTATTCATGATGTTTTTAGTTCATTCTGTTATATAGTTTATTTCTGGGAGCCTCATTCACACCAGACACAGGATGCATTGATCACACCGGAGAGCAGCACTTTTCTCTCACTGAGCCTCTATTATATGCTTATACTGGATTTCACCTGTTGATCGGACCATATTTGAAATATGGAAAATGCTTTAAATCAAGTTCAAAAATCAAAACACTGAACAAGGAGGTTATAATCCTACTCAAAAGGTAACGTGTCCAAAATGCTTTTCCTTTCTGCCTCTTCTCTTTAATCCTAGTACATCAAAGCATTCGCTGCCATTTTTTTCCTTGTTTCTCCACTTTGAAAGTTATTTTTTTACATTTTGTTTGGCTTCTCCTTGTTTTCCCCAATATTTTGATGCATTGCCCTTTGATGCATTTGTTAATAATGTAGTTCCTAGTGTCTCAGGCGAACTCTTAAACTCTGCCGGCCTCGTTGGTCTGCATTGTTTTTGTACTACACAAAAATAAATTTATTTCTCTGCCCCTTTTTTAAACCTTGATCATGAGAATCAAACACATCTATACATCCTAGATCATCCTGGAAGCCAGTAGAGAAATTATAGAATACGGGTTGAGGGGATCTCTTTTTAGATAGATAGTGTGCAGCAGTATTTTGAGATGTTACCTTGAAAATGATAAGTTAAACTGATTAGCATTCTGCACCAACAATCGATGTCCCAAACAACAGCTGTGGTCCGGCATAATAAAGGTGCAACTGGAGTTGATTTGTGTGCCCGGCTGGGAATTGTAGCTGGATTGGAGGCAATTTGTGTCTTGCTACAAAGTAATTGTCCATCTAGAGCAATGGCCGAAAACAGGGTCTCCAGGGATAGGCTAAAGGTTAAGCTTGGATAAAAAAAAATGCTGAAAATTAGTCATTATTCCCAAATCCTTAAGCACATAAGTTGCTTGGTAGTGGACCAGGAACTCATAACAGGAAAGGTCACCCATCAGTCACCCAGTCCAGAACTGAATACCCGAAAGGTGGTGGTTAGTGACAGTTTGCAGGGTGGATCCATTCACCATTCACAGATGGACTTCTTTTGCTGTTCATGTGGAGCATTTCTCCAAGAGGAGATCAGGCTGCTTGCAGAAATGTTAGTATTCATGAGTGAAGCTGCAGTGTTTTGTTTGTGGGAATCATTAGGTTGGATTCAAAACAGAGGCGCTTCTGTGACTTTGGACAAAGAATTGAACAGTGTACGGAGAGTGTTGTAGGGGAACACTGCATGGTTGATGAGATGAGTGATCCTCTCATCAAGGGAGGATGGCCCTGAGCAATTCCATGTAGTGAGTTAACCTGCGAAGGAAACTTATTCTGGCTTCTCGTATTTAGGATCTTTTCCTTTTGGTAATTACCCAAGGATCATGACCAATAGGTGAGCGTTGGAACATAGGGTAAACAGAGGGCCTTGCCTTTTGGCTCAGCTCTTTCTTCACCACAGGCCAACTCAGCATTTGTAATAGTGCAGATACTCCCCTGACATGCCAATTTCCTGATCCATTCTTCCCCTCTCATGAACAAAATCCTGAGCTACTTCAACCCCTCCACTTGGGCTAGTAACTCCTCTCTGACTTGGAACGGGCAATCAAACCTTTTCTGGCCTCAGATATAGAGGTCCTGATCTTCATCCCAGCCACTTCACACTGGGCTGTGAACCATCCCAGCAAGAGCTGATGGTCAGTGATCGAGGCTAAAACATCATCCAGAAAGAGCAGTGACAAAATCATCAGGCCCCTGAATTTAACTCCACCTGGCTGCTTCTAGAAATATTGACCATATAAATTATGAGGACAATGGTTGACAAAGGGCAACCCTGGGGGAGTCCAACCCTCACCCGAAACGTGTTCGACTTAGTGCCAATGAAGCACGCCAAGCCCACATTCCTACAATACAGAGATCCGATGCTAAGTTTAGTAAGGGTCCATCCACCCCATATTCCCAGAGTGCCCTCCAAAGGCTACTTCTGGGTACTCAGTCATATGCTCTATGACTCATCCAGCATCCTAGCAATGATGAAGAGCTGATCCACTGTTCCACAGCCAGGATAAAAACCACATTACCCCTCCAAGTTACCCCTAAAAGTCACACTCTTCTTTTCAGTACCTGGGCATAGGCCCTCCCAGGGAGGATGACAAGTGTGATTCCCCCTATAGTTGGAACACAATCTCTGCTTCCATTTCTTAAAGTTGGGGACCACCACCTCAGTTTGCCATTTCACAGGCACTAAGCCTGAGGTCCACGCAATGTTGAAAAGGTGTGTTAACCAAGACATCCCTACAATATCCAGAACCTTAAGGTATCTACTTATTTCATGAACATCGCGTATTTTCCGTCCATGCAGTTTGTCAGTTTTACTGGTTAAATGAAACCATTATGGCCTAACAAAGTGACTGTAGAAAAACAGACTTTTTGCATCTCATCTGGACAAGTCGATTTATTGGAAAAAGCAGCACACTGGAGAGAGAGGTGTTCTTTAAATAAAGAATGGTCACAATTGCCAGACTCATCCAAAAACCGCTCTGGACTGGAATAAAAAGCTAGATGGAACCAGATGAGTGAGTGGGAGCAAGTAGCTAAGGCAAGTACCTCAAATCCCTGAAGACCTGGTGAAACTGGTGTTTAGAGAATCATCTGATTTTCAGGAAAGATCTTAAGATCTGGTAGAAGTCACAAGAACCGATCTACACAAGAAACCATGATCCCCAATATCATGCCCCTGACCTTGCCAGTGGAAGCAGTGCTCTTTGTTCCCATTGCTAAACAAGCACTTCAGGAAAGCCATGAGGTAGGGTACTAATTCAATCAAATCATCACCAGTAGATCCTTGTCAAAGTTGAGGAAGAAGGGGAAGATGACGCCTGACATTTCAAACTCCACCATTGCAACTGGAATGGTTACTTATATGTGAGACAACAGATCATGAAGGCACCACTACAACAAAAAAAATCTATAAATTGCTTGTTAACAACTCACCTCAGTGCATTTGGGTTTGTAGATGTTGTCAAGACAATTTCCTGAAGGTCAAACCAGCATTTCAATGGAGTCGAAAGGGGACCTAAGTGACTTTGAACCTGGCTGGTTGTCGGTGCTAGTCAAGCTGGTCTGAGAAGCAGTATTTTAGAACCAGAAGATCTCCTGACAATTTGTGAAACCTTAAACAAGATGGCTTAGACTCTAAGCCTGTTGCTCTAAGCCTTAGAGCGGCAGAAGACCACACCGCTGGTGGCACTCCTGTCCACTCCAGACCGCCTTCTACTGGCTACTTCCAGCAGGATTATGTACCATTCACAAAGCTCAGATCATCTCAAACTGGTTTCTGGAACATGAGAGTGAGTTCATTATACTCCAGTGGCCTCCACAGTCACCATGGCATGAGGTGGAGCAGGAGATTCACATCATAGATGTGCAGGCAACAGAACTGCAGCAGCTGTGTCATGCTATGGCATTTTATCTTTACCAGCGTCTGTTACAATCAAAATTGTCTCCAGGCCTTTTCCCGAATCCCAGGGCCTAACCCCCAACAATCAACAGTGGCAGGAAAAATTCCCCTTTAACAGGAAGAAACCTTGAGCAGGACCAGGATCATGTAGGGGGACCCTCCTGCTGATGAGGGAGAGATGGGTTGAGAGGGAGAGGAATACATTATGTACAACAAGCTGTCTTTACAATAGATGAGTGGGTCAGTGGGCTTGCGTGTCAGAGGTTAATAGGTCAGTGCACACCTAACACTTCAATATGGACCAAAAACCACTGACAAATGTTTCCAACACCTCGAACACACTTTAAGGCAGTTGTGATGCAAAAGGGGGTCCTATAATTTCCGAGCAAGATGTACCTGATAAATTAGCAGGTAAGGGTGCTTTATGCAATCTTTTACTTTTGCATAAAGGCATTAAAGCTACATCGCAAAACGGCAGCAATACAAAGGAATATCAACAAATTTCTTCAAAAAATACTCATAAATATGATACACATTTCACATTTCGTCTCACTAATATCTACTAATATTTATTTTTGCCTTCTTGTTGGTTTGAAATGGGTCACCTACTGGATGTAATTAGAATTTTGCTTAATTTAACAGATTAACATTGATCTGCATCAGAAAGGTTGATCTTATCTGGAATAGTAAAAATGACCATATTAACCTTCAATTTTCTCCCTTTGTGTAGCTCGGGTAATCACAGTTGTAGGTCCTGGTTTCTCAATGGGGGAGCTGCATGGTCATCTGGCTTATGACCTCAACCCATCTGTCAACCAGCCAGTAGGCCTCAGAAGATCCTTGGCCAGCACCTCTTCCAGCGGGTAACACGCACACACTGAAAAATGTAATATTGTATGAGCAGAGGCTTGACAGCCGTACTGCTGTGGCATTGTAGCGCACGCACTAGTCTGTATTGTTCTCTGTACACGTATCTACAGGAGTAAGCGCCATAAATCTGGATCTATGGAGGATGAGGTTGACAGTCCAGGAGAATATTACCACTCCCCTTCTCCTGCCAGCAGTTCCAGAAACTGGACTGAAGATGTGGAAGGAGGTAACAGAATGTGGATAAAACTGAAAGTGTTCAGTATCTGTACCCGGACCAGAGGTTGATTTTACCAGTATGGATTGTTTAAATTTGCACTGTACAAAATTAAAATTTGAGTAGAAGGAGCTGTTTCTAAAGGTAAAGCTATACGTCATCATTAACAGTTTAGTACCACTGCAACTGAATTTGCTAAAGTACATTTTCAGCTACAGGAGTTTGGTAACGGTACTAGTTCAGTCTGTTGGGAACTGAGCTGAGAAGCAGAGGGTTGTTGGTTCAAGCCCCAGGTCAGACAAACCATGTAAGGTGTTCTGGTAGTAGGGGGAGGTGCCAGAACTCCTTCAGAGCACTGGAACCCTTGAGCAAGGTACCAAACCCACATATGCTCATATAAGGTGCTGCAATGAGCTGGGGACCAGAGAAGACCTGCCTTCACCCATTGTGGACTGTCCCCGTGACCCCGAGAGGGATAAAGGGGTTAAGAAGATGAGACAATTTTAGTAACTTTAGGTATTTCAACAACACTGGATGCACAATATGGCTTCTGAAGGTGGAAGCCATGTTGTGTCTTAAAAGGAGACTTGCAGCAGGACTTAGGAGTCAGACTGCAGATATGGAGGACACAGACAAGAGGCACCACAGTTCTTACTGAATTGGGAATTTGACTATAACAAATATAACCAGAGCTTGGAACAACGATTATACAAGACAAGAAGAAATGAGGTCAGTAGGCCTACTCAGTCGTGGTCCCAGATCAGGCTTGGGACTAACTAAAACTGGATTTAGAGCTAGTTCCTCTGAGCCCAGCATATTTTAAATGTGGCTTTATGTGCTTTGCTTTAGGTCTGTCTCCTCCTGTGAAGAAGACAGAAGTGGACAGTCCTCCCCAGAAGGATTCACCAAGACTTGGTTCCTTCACACAGCCTCACCGACCTGTCATAGCTGTACATAGTGGTCAGTAACACACACGCACCTACGCACAAACATACACACACACTTTTTGCATGCAACAAATATTCATTTACTGTCTTGTGTTGTCTCCCTCTCGGCCTGCTCTTTCCCTCTGTCTAGGTCTGTCTCGGAGCCCCCACCCCTCTCCATCTCTTTATTTTCCATCAGCACCATACTTCCCCCATGGAGCAATCCGCTATCCTCCTCATCTGGCCCAGGACCCTCTAAAAGATCTGGTTTCATTAGCCTCTGACCCTGTCGATAAACCCCCCAGCTCGGTGAGCACAACTAATTCCAAAGCCATGCTCTAAAATGAAATGACTTTTAGCAAGCAGGTTGTGTGTAGTAATACCTGGGTTGAAAGGCAGGCAATAATAACAATAATAGTAATAACAGGTAGGATAAATGCTACCCAAAATTACTCTTAGTCAAAACAAAACAGCACGAGCGATTCATGTCAATGTTCAGCATTGATTAAGAAGACATCAAACCCTTAGAAGCACATTAATAGTCATTAAGATAATACCACTTTTAACAGTTCTCCATGTAGAAAACATTGTAAATGTCTTTACCTTCCTATAATAAATTCTAGGATTGTAACAATTCTTTTTGAGACAGTTAAATCGCAATACAAATATTTGAGGATTAAAATCGGTCAGATAAAAATGAATGGTGCTGCTCTTGTTAGAGGTGTGACGTTGTCTTTGGACGTCCTTCGTTAGCTCTAACGGTAGAGACACGGATTGGGAGAGAGAGGACGCGCCATCCTCCTGTTTTAAATCAGGTGTGTGGAAACATTTTAGTTTCTCTACGTTAGAAAATGAAAAGGTTAGGCGATAATAGACAAAACAAAGCCGGTGTGCTAACATTGCTACTAACTACAAATATTAACCGCTAAAAGAGTACAACCAGTATATTATTATGTTTAGGGATTTGTTCCAAAAATCCATTTAGTCTTTTTGTTTTCTTATTTACTTTGGATTATTTAATTTGATTAAGAAAAGATGAGAGTAGATATACAGCATTTTGCATGTTTTGCTTGATAAATAATTAAATCTTATTTTGTAAATCCTATTGGATGGTGAGTTAGGCGTATCGTTACATCCCTAGTAATGTTTCATGCCTACTGATGTCAAACACAGCCGTTCTAGTTGCAGCAATGCCATTTGGTCTAAAACAGGACAACACAACAGTATCCCACTTCCTAACTTGACTGTAAGGCCCTCCGTCCTTCAGTCCCATCTCTTTGTTGTCTGTTACGAGCTTTGTTATGAGCCCAGGCACATCTGTGTTTACAGTCGTTGGAAAGACACCAACATCCAGCCGACTGAAAGAAAAGCCGAGAGCAATCTTCAGAGCAGTTGTCCTCCTTCCACTTTGTTTGCTCTGTCATTAATCGCGATGACATGTAAATCTATCCAAATGACCCTTCTTCCCCACCCTGAGGACCCAGACACCTTTACTAAGATCTATTCAGGTCTTGTGATTGCCCTTTAAAAGACAATAAACCATGGACGATTCAATGGGTCAAACATTTAAACTCCTCACCTTCAGTTGTCCACCACCTGTAAACACACAACAACCATTGCTGCTGTTGCTGTGGGACATTGCACATGGACGTCTCCATAGCAACAGTGGCATTAAAGCCTCATCTTTCCCACTTATCTTCCATCTCTTTCTCCCTGCTACCTCTTCTTTATTTATCTCTTTTTTTGGTCATCCAGCTTCACCCTATCCTTTCTTCCCTAAGAAAAAGCCTCTCACTGGTTACTGGTTTGCCACTTTCCCTCTTTTCCAGCAACCTTACTCTGTTGCTAGGGCCGCTGGGATGGCAGCAGGTTTCAAAAAGTCAATCTGCCTTTATTCACCCCAGAGTATTCCTTGTTTGCTCACTTATGTCAACAGGCTTCAGTGATCAAAGTGTAAAAGTCTCCGTGTTGCTGCACCCTCGCAGTAAACCATATTTGAATCCAGGATTGATTGATAAGCACAGAGAACTGTTATGTGACTGCTATGTGTCTACATACATAGACCTAATTGTTGGTACCCTTCTGTTAAAGAAAGAAAAACATACAATGGTCACTCGAGCAACTTGAAACTGATAAAAGGAACAATAAATAAAAAAGGGCTGAATGTTAACCCATGGAGTGGCTCCATCTGTCTCACATGTCTAGAGGTGCCAACTACCTGTTCCAGCTCCTTCAGATGTTTAATAGGATTGATCTTCATATAGAACCAAATATTTAGAATAAAATGAAAAAATGCATTTGAAAAATTATCTTCTGCTACTGTTTGCAACAAATCGATTCACTTCATTTAGTTGGGACACTGAATTTATTCTGATTAATTGCTTGTTATATATGCATATATTAACTGGAAGACTTTATTTCATGTCCAATTAAAATGGGAAGTTATATCATCAGAATAATTATAATAATAAACATAACAAGTGCCAGGGTTTTTGCTCTTAGCCCTTCATGGGGGTCTTTATATGTGTGTTTTGGGTCTCTATCCTGGTGGTAGAACCATGGCTTGTGACTAGAGACCAGTCGTTGTGATGCTGAGCAGCACATTTCACTCCAGAAAAGATTGATTGTCTTGAGATGACGTATCCTGCTCACATTCAGTCAGATGGGGCAAAGCAACCCTAGAGCATAACCAAGCCCTTGTCTGTGTTTTAGAGTAGGTCCAGTCTTCTCTTCTCTGTAGGCTTCATTTTTGCATCTCTGAACATAGAGCTCATTTGACTTTCCAAAAAACTCCAGTTTTGTCTCAGCTCTCCAGAGGACAGCCGCCTCACTATGCATTTTGTTTGGAAGTAGATGACCTTGGAACTTATCCCAGCTTTCCTTTAACATGGGTTTCTATAATTTTCCTTCTAATCTCCTCTCTCTCCTGAATTGGCTGGTTCATGTTCCTCGATAAACAGACAGAACAGCAAAGCCTCATCACCTCTTAGATAGATAGACTGACTGAAGTTTGAAGATACTAGTGTTTTTTACATACAATAAAAGACAAAAAAATAGGGAGAAATGACAACAGCACATGCATACAAGAAAGTAAAATAAATCTATTAATAAAGGTTTTCAGAAGGTCTCTCATATATAAATAAAAACACAACAATCAAAATAGATGCAAAAACTTTCAAAATGTCAGGAGCTTGCAAGTCAAGGTCTTCTACATGCAGAAGGATCAGCTGCCATATTTCATCAAATGTAGACACACAACCTCTCTTTAGGTGCTGGATCTTTTCAAGTGTTGAAAACATGAATACATCTCTGATCCACAATAAATGTGGTAGTAGATGTTGTGATTTCCAGTCTCATAGTGTTGGGGTTAGGATTGGGGTTAGTGCTGGGGTTAGAGTTGGGGTTAATGCTGGGTTTAGTGTTGGGGTTAGGGTTGGGGTTAGAGTTGGGTTTAGTGCTGGGGTTAGGGTTGAGTTTAGTGTTGGGGTTAGGGTTGGGGTTAGGATTGGGGATAGTGCTGGGGTTAGTACTGGGGTTAGAGTTGGGGTTAATGCTAGGTTTAGTGCTGGGGTTAGTGTTGGGGTTAGAGTTGGGGTTAGGGTTAGGTTTAGTGTTGGGGTTAGTGCTGGTGTTAGTGTTGGGGTTAGGGTTGGGTTTAGTGTTGGGTTTAGTGTTGGGGTTGGGTTAGTGTTGGGGTTAGTGCTGGGGTTAGAGTTGGTTTAGTGTTGGGGTTAGTACTGGTGTTAGTGTTGGGGTTAGAGTTGGGGTTAATGTTGGGTTTAGTGTTGGGGTTAGTGTTGGGGTTAGTGTTGGGGTTAGTGCTGGGGTTAGTGTTGGGTTTAGTGTTGGGGTTAGTGCTGGGGTTAGAGTTGGGTTTAGTGTTGGGGTTAGTGCTGGGTTTAGTGTTGGGGTTAGTGCTGGGGTTAGTGTTGGGTTAGTGTTGGGGTTAGTGCTGGGGTTAGAGTTGGGTTTAGTGTTGGGGTTAGTGCTGGTGTTAGTGTTGGGGTTAGGGTTGGGTTTAGTGTTGGGGTTAGGATTGGGGATAGTGTTGGGGTTAGTGCTGGGGTTAGAGTTGGGGTTAATGCTGGGGTTAGGGTTGGGTTAGTGCTGGGGTTAGTGTTGAGGTTAGTGCTGGGGTTAGGGTTGAGGTTAGGATTGGGGTTAGGATTGGGGTTAGTGTTAGGGAGGTTAGTGTTGGTGTAATAGTTAGGGTTAGAGTTGGGTTAGAGTTGGGGTTAATGTTGGCGTTGGGGTTCGTCTAACCCATGAGTGAACATGTCTCAAAAGGTTTTTAAAATACAGACCCAGCATGTATGCAAAGATGAGCATGTCCAAGACACTTAAATAAGAATACTACAATGTTGTAACATTTGTCACAACATGGGTTTTGGAGGACATAATATAGTACAACATGTAGTATTATTATAGTATAACATAGTAGTATTATAGTATAACATAGTAGTATTATAGTATAACATGTATGTGTGGACTAATTAGTTTCAATCTTTCCTAGAGCTCCCATAGCTTATAATCTACTGAGCCACAATTCAGAAGCAAAGCCTTGTCATTATTTAATTTTTTAAGTAAAATTGTATTTACTATTAATTTTTGTGACCATTGTGGGCTTTTCTTTCTTTCATACATTTTGCTGTGTTTGTGCAGTGTTGGGTTACAAGGACATGAACAAGGTGTCAATTTGTGCCTGAGTTAACAGATGTAGTTAACCTGTGTGGCACCAACTCATTACTCATTGTCACAGCTGTAAAACCACTTTTATGATGGGATTGTAAGGTGAGCCAAAGATGGCCCTACTGACACCAATCTGGATCCACAGTCATGCAGTCTTGGGCCACTGGAGCAGAGGATTGGCCAAAAGCCCATCCTCTTCCTCTGCCTTCCTTTTTACAGTTACTCAGTAAAACTAAAAGTTGAAAAACTGATGCCTATCTTTTAACATTTGAATGGGACTTAAACAAAGTCTAAAGAAGACATTGAAATTGCCAAAAAGGGCAAAAAGTCAGTTAAAAATTATGAAAACCATAGAAAGATAAATACATGAAGAAGACAAAAAGCAAAAGTCAGGAAACTCGCTTTGTATGTTTTAAAGACACACAGTAGGCGTTCTGATGCTCTGTGTGGGGCACTTTAATGCCATCCTTATACCTAAGGTCTTATTACATCTGCAGCAGAACAGTACATTTAGTTTAAACAGAAAAACGCATCCACATCCATCAATAATAGGAATAGAGACAGAAAAAACACAGTATAGCAAAGGTATACTATTATTCATATTGACCAGTGGAGAGCAACGTTAGACCATGACTGAAGTTCCAGATTCAGTGACAACCTACAGAATGTAGATGCAGAATATAAAGAATGCAGATCGGTCCACTTCAACATAGTTTCTGTAAAGAAAGAAAAGTTGTTAACCTTCACAGTTACAGTACAGCACAATGCACAGCTTCAGTCCAGTGGATCTATCACCTCCTGCACAGATGATCCATTTTCTTCATCAGTGAAATCCATTAAATGTTGTTCCTGGAACTTCCTGGTCTTCTGTGAAGTTTCAGCCTCTGACACCTAACTGAGGTCACCTCTCAGTCATTCCACTGCTCAGCGAGGAGAGCAGCCACACATGTTGAATCTCCTCTTCAGATTCCAGAAACCAACAGGAAACAAACAGGTCACAAGCAGTTAGAACCCACAACGACTGGTGCAACTGAAAGAGCTCTGCTCTTCCTCTTCAGTCAGTACCTGCTCTGGATTTAAAGTTGTATTGTAGAACATTCAGGCTACACCCACTGTTTCTGTGGGACATCATGTCACACAACAGCCTCCACCTATACAGTCAGGTAAAAGCTTATCGTTACCTTTACACCACTTTAGCTCCAGCAGCCGTTGTTCTTGCAAATTTTGCAATGTGAATGGTTTTATTCAGAGCCAAAGAGAAGAGCTTGACTAGTTGCTCCGTTCGTCCTGACTGAACCTTGACCGCCTCGACTGATTGTGGCTGTAACACATCTCCTACCTTTAGATCTCCTTCCTCTGTGGAACTGATCTTTCTTGTCTACCTGCTTCCACCAACGCACAACAGTCTCCACCTTTATAACCACTGAAACATCTAAATCTTCTGTGATTTCAGAAGTATTCTGCTCTTGAGAGTGAGGTGATGTCACAAACCGATGAGCTACATATTTAGATTTTTTTAAAAAGACATCAAATTTTGACAAAAAAGGTACATAAATATAATTGAGTTGGTTAAACTATTGTGAAAGTCTCCCTGTTTAAATCACTTATTTGGAAAAAAAGAATGTCTACTTAAGCATATTAATGTACTGAAATTTATGTATGTAGATATTTATGGTTTTTACACACACATGTAAATTTAAATGTTATTAGGGGATTTATTATATTATTTTGAAATAGTTATATTTAAATCTCAAATGAAAACATTTACAAAAATGCTCCAGAATGAAAGTGTCGTATGTTAAACACCCAATTAAATTATTTTATTTACTGTTGTAGTTAAAAATATAAGGTATACCACAGTATGCACAAACTGTGTAATTCTTTCTAATTCTTGCAGCTAAATGGCAGTAACCATGTTAAAGTGTCCAGTCACTACATCTCATCTCAGTTGTTGGTACCTCCTGGACCCACGCCCTCTCTGGCTCCTCCACCACCATCTCTCCATCGACCAACACTGCCTGCAGAGTCAAAGGCCACCACCACCACCTCCTCTGAACGTGGAACAAACTCCCCCACCTCACCCAGTAAGTCTCCCAGAGCTTATCTCCACTGAGTGCACAGGTCTGCTCACATAGACACAGTATTTGGACCAATATTGTCCGTCCAGAGCCGAGCGTATAAACGCATAACAGAACACCAGACATGTCAAAGTGCTGCTCTCCACAAACACACATGGTATCATGATGGAGGAAATTTGGCTTTTTTGACCACAACAGATTTTTACAAACCAATGTCAATGACTTAATAATATATAGGGTAATGTGTAAGGTCAGTTGAGTATTTAGAGGATGGGATGTTTCCAGGCATCGTACATTTGTGAGCACCTTTTTTCATTCATTAAAGCCACAAAATCTTCGTTTTGACATCTTTCATTCAAGTTGCTCAGCTGCGATGAACTGGAGACTCATCCAGGGCGGACCTGCCTTCACCCATATGTAGCCCATATGTCCAGCATGATGATTAACTCTTTAATAATGGTTTAAGTTGTTGTAAGTAAAATATTTCACATTTGGTGAAAAAGGACTTAAATCAATCGTTGTCCCTTAAATCGATCATTGTCCCTCAAATCAGTCGTTGTCCCTTAAATCGATCATTGTCCCTCAAATCAATTGTTGTCCCTCAAATCAATCGTTGTCCCTTAAATCGATCATTGTTCCTCAAATCAATCGTTGTCCCTCAAATCAATCGTTGTCCTTAAATCGATCGTTGTCCCTTAAATCGATCGTTGTCCCTCAAATCAATCGTTGTTCCTTAAATCGATCGTTGTCCCTTAAATCGATCGTTGTCCTCAAATCAATCGTTGTTCCTTAAATCGATCGTTGTCCCTCAAATCGATCGTTGTCACTCAAATCAATCGTTGTCCCTTAAATCGATCGTTGTTCCTCAAATTGATCGTTGTCCCTCAAATCAATCGTTGTCCCTTAAATCGATCGTTGTTCCTTAAATCGATCGTTGTCCCTCAAATCAATCGTTGTCCCTTAAATCGATCGTTGTTCCTTAAATCGATCATTGTCCCTCAAATCAATCGTTGTCCCTTAAATCGATCATTGTCCCTCAAATCAATCGTTGTTCCTTAAATCAATCGTCCCTTAAATCAATCATTGTCCCTCAAATCAATCGTTGTCCCTTAAATCGAACGTTGTCCCTCAAAATTGATCGTTGTCCCTTAAATCGATCGCATCTCCTTATCAACATGAACGTAGTAACACAGGAACAGGGACTCAGCAGTTTGACATGTCTGCTATAAACCATGACACGATGCTGTTTTTGATGATGTACACTGAGACAGATGTTACCATAAACACCCTCAGCATGCTCCACACCTGGCACCCCCCCTTCCAACTGCCCCACCTTCATAGGAGTGACCCCACAGGATGCAGGTGAACTGTACCAAGCCCAGGTGAGTAAACTGTATTTGATTCTACAAATATGATTAACCTTCAGGATGAATCAACAAACCAGGACTGCTGTTGCTCATCGGGGGCACAGACCAACCACAAACACACAAACACAGGAAGTTTGGTTGAAAAGGGCTTCAGATGACTTCCAGGTCAAAAGGTCAAAAGAAAACCATCAATATCTACTGATGGGGAAACTTGATTCTCCTTGCTCTGAAATGAAAAAGTTTCAGAACCCAAATGTCCTGGTTTGGCCACCATGGCCGCATACGTAACAACTGACAGGAAGTGGTTTTGTTAGTCGCTGCTCCAACAGGAAGGTCTCATGTCACACCTTAATGGTCACATGTTAGCAGCAAGTTGGGCTTGTTCGTCCACCATATCAGAGGCTCCAACGGAGATCTGGAAAACTTGGAGGCCAAGTTGTGCTGTTGTGCTCCTCAAATGGTTCCAGAAGCAATTTTTCTTGTCGGCCACAGCCAGTATTAGGCTGGGGTTGGTGGTCCATGTGAAGAAACATCACACACACCACCAGTTTGCCCTCCACCCACAGTGCAACCTGGTGCTGTCTGTCGCCCAGGTAATCAACACATTTCAACAACAATCAAATGCTAGCAAATCTAAGAGGGAAGATATGGTACATTTGTTACATAAGTTATAAAATCTGAAGAACGGGAGTAATACAGGAAATACAAAGGGTGTACACGTGATCCAAGTCAGCTTTGTTCATGTATCACCTGTCACAACAAACGTATCAGCACACAATTGTGTCAGCTCGCGCTTTATGACCAAATCATTTATTTATGTCTTGTGTCTGTTCTAGTCTTGGTATCTGGGCAACTGAGTAAACTTCAGAGGAGAGGTGATTACACTCGATTGTCATGGCAACACACTGGAGCAAAACACCATCAAGAAATCATCACAGTGAACTGACAACTGTCTATCTGTCTGTCTGTCTGTCTGTCTGTCTGTCTGTCTGTCGTCTGTCTGTCTGTCTGTCTGTCTGTCTGTCGTCTGTCTGTCTGTCTGTCTGTCTGTCTGTCTGTCTGTCTGTCTGTCTGTCTGTCTGTCTGTCCTTTCCTCTGTATCTCTCTCTCTATATATATATATGTCTCTCCCCCAGTCTTTCTCATTCTTGAGATCTGGAGTTCTGGTGGGTCCAGATGACCTGAACCAAGTATCTACATCGTGGATCCTGAAAGCCAGAGACTTGTGTTTCTTCCCAGGAGGAGGTTCCCCTGGATGGACGTCAACCTTTGCACTTTGATTCTGGGTCTTCTTGTTAGACCCCCTCCCCCTTGTCCCCGACCATCACAACGCTCGACTCCGCTGCAGGTGCTGCTTCTGATATATGCAAAGATGCCTCCTTTTCTGAACTGACTTCAAAAAATCTTGTTATTATGACAATTTCTTTGCACTTTTACTATGAATGATTTTGCCTGAAAAGGAAGTGGAATTTACACTGCATAGGGTCTCTCTCCTTGGCATAGAAGTTTTTTTTTAATTGACAATCATCAGGCTGACTCTATTAAACACAAACACACACACACACACAGATCTTGTAGCTATTAAATCTTGTATTTGAGTAGTCAAGTTGTGTGTGTGTCTGTGTTTGTGTGTTTGTGTGTGTAATCAGCATAGATTTGTACCTTTGACTTTTGCTGCAAAGATGCAAAGCAATCTTCATTTCATTTGGAATATTTTTAATAATAAGTTGCTCCATTGAGCTCCGTATTTTGAGGGACAGCCCAGCTAAACATCTGAAATCTTCCACTGTATCTCTGATGGCCTGTTGGACACGTGGCATCAATCATTGCGATTGTAATGAGAAACAATCTGATTAGGAAGTGTGATTCATTAAGATGGCACCAATTAACAACTTAAAATGTACGGAACATAAACATTGATTGAAGTAAAACACAGACAGGCCCTGCAGACTAACTAGCACACAGATTGGTTGTATGGTTGGCTGCATGCTGGTTGGCTGTATCCAGTCAGAGCAGTGTTGTGTAGCTCCACCTGTCATGTGCTACACAACTGTGCATGCCTCATTCTGCCCCGTTCTCCCTGGTGGAACTGCATCTTAATGCTGTGGAGATACATCTATGCAATGTCCCAGATCTCACATGGCCGCCGGTCTCCTGTTTCAGGAGAAATATTGCTGAATGTAGAGCCCGTTGCCAAGACCACAGTGGTCCGCACGGTCCACATCTGCATGAAAGGAAGGAAGTCTGGATACATCATGGGGCAACAATCTGTATTCATCGTTCATAAAAAGAAATCCAGACAGTGTTTTTTGCTGGACCACCCCAGATATTTGTGTCAACAAAGAGCAGTGTTGCTTAGAAACCTGAAGCTGAATCCTGACGAGAAACAGGCAGAGGATAGCTGTGGAACAGATTAGCTCATGCCATCGGTTCTTAAGGACTGGTCTCCAAGGAACACGCTGGTCTGTCCTGCTCAGCTCACAGATGGTCATTTAGGTCCAGAAGAGCATAGCTACTTTCCGGATCTGCTGGTGTGGCTGGAGACCAGTGTCCCCGTGTTTCCATGTGTGTGTGTGTGTGTGTGTCTGCAACAGTCACATAACAACTACAATATATAGTTTTTTAGACCTTTTAATAAGGCCAAACCGTCTCAAACATTGACTTAAATGTGTCCTGAAGGCCACGTGATCTGTATGCAAAGCGACCACATGGGAGATGTATCTGGTCGGACCGTCGGTGTAGCCTGGTGTTGATAAGAGTCCAACAGGTTTTTACTGAGGCTGCAGACACCATCTGGTTCTTTTGGTAGGGTGAACGTTAAAGTTGGCTTCAAGCTAATGTCTCCTGCATGGTGCTGCTTTGGTCGCTGTGCTGACCTTTAACTGCATGGCTCAACCTGATGATACCTCCTCCTGTCCTGCTTTGTCCCAGCTGCTCCTGCACCTCTCCTCTCGGTCCCTGCAGTCTTTTCTATGTCAGAAGGTAGAGGACATCTCTTCAAATTTAGTAATAGAGCAGTTGTTGAATTTAACCTTTGCACGAGAGCTCATGAAACACATTATGTGCCTTGCATTTGATTAAGAGCAGTAACATCTTCTCAGAAAGTGAGGACACTTTCCACAGTACAGCTTTATAGAGGCTTTAGAATTTTCTAGAAAAAGGCTGCATGATAGCTCATCATTAACCAGTTCACAGTTTTGGGTGAACTAATGCTCAGCTGGTACCAGTTTGCATGTGAATGAAGCATTATTAAACGTTTGACTCTCTGTTGCCATTAAATCAAAGCTTGTGTCGAAGGAAAAGCAGATGTTTCGCTCATACATGCAGCTTTTGCCTCTATTCACAAGCTTTCCTACCAGCGTTCAACCATTATATTAGATGTTGAAGGTCTGGAAACCCTGCAAGATCATCTAATATTCATTCATTCATTCATTTATTCAGTTGCCCAGTTCCTCCTTACAGCACACACACTCTCTCACACACCCACACACACACTCCAGAGCTTAATCATGTTTTGTTTTTCAATGTTGTGACTCATTAACAAACTGTAGAATTTTGGTGTTTTTTCTATGTCAATTAATTGACTGTAACAGGTTTTGGGTTTTGTTTTGTTAAATCATACTTTACTGATAAAATCCAAATCCATAGCTTTGGTACATTTAAGACAACAGTATACAAACATGGGAATCATACTGAGCATTTTAACTCAGCCAATCATATATATGTTATTTCCATAGACATTTATGGTTTTTGATGTTCTTTTCTTTTATGGCTCAAAGTATTTTTTACAATCGCATGGCTGCAACTCAAATGAGGATGGACAGATGATCCTAGAAATGGTTACCTTGAGTGTGCATTACATCAACATGGTGTTATAAAAGCTTTATTAGGAAATAAATGCAGTTGAACCACAACTGGCATCTCAGAGGGTTTAATTGATCTGGTGGCATTTGTGAAGGACGCAGGACTGGATTCCAGCATGAGCTTTAATGTGAAAACCTGGTGATCTGTGTAGGACATCAGTGATCTGGAAGTTCCCTAAGGTGTGGCACAGCCTGACCTGTGTCTTCAGCTGCAACCAGCAGCTCTTCACAACTGTCGGTGGTGTTCATACCAAACACCTCTGATGTGTGTTTCATCTTCTGTGCTCTCCTACTAATGCCACAGATGACATAAACATGGATACACACTCTAAACAGGATGCTTTTAATGTTGGACTTTAACTTCATTTTAGCTGTTAGTCACTTTATTTTGTGTGTAAGACAGCAGTATGTGTAACATATAAACAGTCATTAAAATAAAACTTTTCTGAATTGTGTTCAATATTTTCCTTTAACATGTTGTGATGTGACATACGTGCTGGGCGTACGTGGGGCTCGTTGACAGGACGCCACTCAAACATCTTCGTCACCCGGATTTAACTTTCTTTCATCAAAGTTCTGATGTGCTCCAGAAAAACGTATATTTCAGTTGTTGTGGCAACGATGACACAGGTGGACAACAACCTGCTGATCATCCTATATTTAAGAAAAAGGCTGCTTCATAACAACAGTCTGCATGAGTCGCATTAAAGAGCATCCATATTCAAGATGCGGACCATTTCCTTTTTATCCCCCTCCTCCTCCTCCAAAGGCTTTGCACATGAAAGGAGGTGGAAATGTGCACCGTCCTCCTTTATGTACCCCATCATTTGGGCCAGTATTAATGTACAGTTCTGCATATGCTCTCCTTTATGGTGCAGGTGAAGCTGCTTTAGAGCTGTGGGGCACAAATGCTGGAGCTAGTGGAGGATGAAGGGATCTCCAGAAAGATAAGCATGAAACACTCTCTTCCATATTTAAAGCCATAGCATTCGATTATTTTCATTTTTTACAATTTGAGAGTGGAAAAGGTAAAGAAGGAGAACCCCAGGAGATCTGAGCCTTCAGATATTAAAAGCATCAGACCTTCATCAGCCTGTTAGGGTCATGGGTCAAAGTTCATCAGATGCTAATTTCAAAGGTTGATTAATACCCAACAATCAGCAGCCCTGGGTTCCTCTCAGCAGCCCTCAAGATCCTTGAAGATGAAAATGGTGGACATCCACCGCAGGAGAAGACTGTAAGAAGACAGACCTTCACAAATAGGAGCTTCATGGAAGAGTCACTAGAAGAAAACCTCCCCTGCATCCTCACCACCACACCCAACATCAGAAGTTTGCTAAAGAAGATCCAGACCAGCCTGAAGCATTTAGGAATCAAGTCCAGTCTCCTGATCTAAACCTCATTGGACATCTGAGGACAGACCTGAGAGGAGACGGCCCAGGAACCTGACAGAACTGAAGACTGGTGAGGAAGAATGGAGCAAAATCCCTCCAACAAGACCTGAAAGACTCTTGGCTGCTACAGAAGCCTTTACAAGCTGTGATACTGGCCACAGGGGGGGCGCTGCTGGGCAACAACAGAAGGGCACTGCTAGTCACCAACAGGGGGCGCTGCTAGTCACCAAAAGGAGGCGCTGCTGGGCACCGACAGGAGGCGCTGCTAGTCACCAACAGGGGGCACTGCTAGTCACCAACAGGGGGCGCTGCTAGTCACCAACAGGGGGCGCTGCTGGGTACCAACTGCTGTATACTGTTGGTTTAAAATATTTTAAATGACCTTTTTATTAATTTTGAAACACTTATTTATAATGTATAGACCCCCTCTGCTGAAACTGGATTTGAAAAAATGGCCACGACTTAGTTACGTGACAAGATGATTCACCTTCACTAGAGGGATGTGGAGCTGTCGGTTTTAAAGTTATACCGTTTCTAATTCAGGAATAAAGGTAGCTTAATTATAACCTGCCGTGAGGATGCTGTTTTCCTATGCAACTTTCAATCTAATCCAGCCAAACAATGATGCAGATTCCATATAGCTTTAACTTATTGTAAGTATCAACATGTCAAATATACTTATGTCCATAGTACCATAGTACTGCCTATGGTTTAGGCCTTCCAGCTGCTGGTTGATGAAACCTATGACTTTCTGGACATCATCGTATTCCTTGTGATTATTTTGAGAACCTGGATTTAGTGCACCTTTTTAAGAATAACTCCATATCTAACTGCAAAGTGACCAAAGTATGTCATTATCATTCCTAAATAAAAATACAATGGTATCAATTCAAACTTGTCCATGTTAACAACCAGCAGTCTCTGCATGGAAATGAGTGCATTATCTCATGGCCATACTTTATTGTTTTTTAAATCCAATGTCACCTGAGGGTCTCTGTAATAATGATGAATAATAATCTTTTTTTTTTTAACTTGTCCTGTTCATCAGCTTGGTCATTCGAGTGGATTATGGATTTTAATATATAGATTTTTAATATACCTTCTCCCTTTTCTGACTGTGTTGGAAAAACTGTCAGACCTACCAAACATGATGAATCAGTTGTAATCAGTCATAACTTTTCACTGGTCTTTGTGGTCAGGATCAGCTCCTGTAGTTACCAGCTCCGGCCACCAACTTGTGGTCGCATGCTGATTCCCCTCCGGGCCAGCAGGGGGCAGTAAAGAGCGCCGCGTTTCCGAACTTGACAAGATGCTTCCTGTTTCCGTTTCTAGTGTCATTCGGTTGGCGGGTGACAAAGCGCCAAATCCAAAGTTACTAATAAAATATTATTACGGCAAGCGATTCGCTTTGCTGCATCAAACACCTCTTATCTACTGAAAACATGGAGGAGCTTTTCAGCAAAGTATTACAAATAAGCGTGAGGTGCAGAGACAGCGAGGAAAGGTAAGAGTCGTTACAGACAGTCACATCATACTTGCTGATATATCATCTCAGTGAACAGGTCAAAAAAGTCTAACCTTCGGTGTCCAGCCCGCTGTGTCCCTGCTGTCTGAGAGCATTTATCACTGTAGATCGTATTCTTAGTTGATAATACCTATATTTTACAGAAAAACAAGCATCCGTATCTCCATTGACCTCCATGTAACAAGTCCAGTTCACAAAAGAGTGAGTAATTTTGACACTTTTTGGTTGCTTGTTTGTCTCTACTAGCAGCAGCGTCCACATTTACACAGTCGCCAATAGATTTAAGAAAAAGAGCCACTTTTTTCAGCAGGAGTGGACTAAACCCATTCACTCCCATTTTCTTAATTTAAAGGTTGTATTTAAAGGTTTGCTCACTCCATTGTGGATCTGAGACACCCGTCGTCTTTGTTTCTCTCAGGATCTTCGAGTAAAACTGACAGATGATAAAGACCCCTTTTTTCTCTTCAAACTCTCTATATCAGAGGAGGATTTTCAGAGGTATGTCTAGATAAACCTACAGGATGAGCATTGCTGCCACACTGTCACTGACTTTCTTTCGTCCTAGTTTAAAAGTCCAACAGGGTCTCCTGGTGGATTTTGCATCCTTTCCTCAGAAGTTCATTGACCTGCTTAATCTCTGCTATTCGGAACAAGAGTCAGAAAACCCAAGGTAAGACTTGAAAATCCTGATGACTGGCCAGCGCGTCCTGGTGTGTATCAGGATTGTTCAGCAATGAGTGACAGTAAATCTGTACTTCCTCATTTGTTGGACGGTTGTGAGTTAGGGCAGCATTTAAACGTACAGGTTACATGGATTGGCAGATTTCCAGGGCTTGAGTTCCATCTCCTCCTACATCAGGTTTTTAGTTGTTCTACCACTATCGACCTGTTGGTCTCACCCTTGCAGAGATCACCTGGGGGCAATAGAGGTGTGCTGTTGTATTATAAACACACCTGTGTCTGCGCTACATGGCGCCCTAATTCTGGAGCAACTGGGGACCACGTCGTCGCCCACAGATACGAGAGCTCCTGCAACGTCCCAGACGTTGTATGCCACCCGTCCTGGGTTCACTACACACATAATAAATATCAAGACGAGACATTATCTCATTCTATTTGATTATTCTTGTTGCTCTAAATGCAGCAAGACTATCAGCTGAGTGGAGGGTGAACAGACCTGGTGATGAAACCACATTAAAACAGCGAAGCAGCAATAAACACAATATCAGATGGCTGTTGCTGCCAACGATAGGTGGTCTGAAACCAGAATGGCACTTGGCTTTAATGAAGAAGAGGAAACTACGAAGGCCGGGCACGTATTTGTGAGCGTCTGTGTGTCACCACCATACCTCCAAATATCAGGCTTTAAAGCAGAGAACTTTAGAAGCCGAGAGCCTGTTTTAGTTTGCGCAGCTGCAACTAGGTGCTCAGGCTTCCGTGTTGTGTTCCCACAGGTTCCTTCTGCACATCTCATGTCAGTCGTCAGTGCTGGATGGCCCCGTTGCCCTCAGTGTGGTGGAGACAAACGCATTCAAACACCTGAACCACTTGTCTCTACGGTTGGTTCAAGGCTCCGACAAAGAGATTAAAGAATATCTTGCGCTGTGTCTCTCATCTCTGAAGGTTCCCACATCTCCGTTTATTCATTAAAAGCACAATTTTGTGTTACAATTTAAATCGTTTTGAGTGTCCCAATAGACTGAGCAAGTTTACATCCCGTTGTTTCAGGCTGAAAAGCAGTTGCTGGAGCAGAACCTCCAGAAGACTGAAGACAACCTGTCCAGGCAGTTGTCTTATGCTCAACAGGTGAGTCTTGTGTCACAGAACCCACCAACTGGCCTGTTGACAACGACACTTTCCATGTTTCCCACACGTCTTCCACGTGTATTCCTTTGCATTAAAATCATGGTTAGCATCTAGAAGCACCAGAGCCTGCAATGAGGAAGATGGCCACGCTGGCGGAAGGACCGTTGGGAAGCCTTCTGCAAATGTTAGAGAACGTTTCTGAAACCTTCCTGTTACGTCTGTGATGACTGCAGACGCCCTCCTGCAGGTGGTGGAGGAGGAGAGACGGAGGGATAAACTGTGCAGCCACAGTTTACAGATGTGCTATTGCAGATATGCTGTTCAGCGTGTGTAGCTAAAGCTGGGGAGAGGTTCACACATCTAGAACCATGGAGAAAGAGGAAGCAGTTGGGTGGGTCCTGTTGTTCTCTCCAGCCTAATGCAGCCTTGCTAATCTGATGCTAATCTGATAATCCTGCACTGCAGGCGTTAATATAACTCTAATAATGGATGGCTGTAGCCTTATTATTCACTAGTTTCAAGCATAATTTTAAAAGAGGAGAGGACGTCCGGCACTGAATAGTTTGGAATTAAATCAATAAAGAATTAAAGGAGTTCTGCTTTAGATAAACAAATGCATGGACTGATTGATTCTCAGTCTTCCACACATGGAAAAAATGTGGAGGACAGACCTGCTCGGTACCATATATGGATCAAATATGGTACAATGAGGGTTTCTGTTCCCGTGGAAACGCCTCAGCTTTGTTAGGGTTGAGCTGCACGTCTCCACAGCAGAAAGCACAGCACCGAATTGTTTTTCTGTTCTTGAAAATGACAGAAATGTGCAAATGTTAGTCATGGAGAAGGGTGCACATCTTGAGAGGGTTGGTGAGTGTGATCCAAGTACAGAGCCCTGAGGGACACTCGTTCATCCTAACAAATTCTCTCGCAGACGTTAACTGAGAAGACCAAAGAACTGGAGAAACTGCGCTCCGAGTGGACGAGCCAGAGCAGCCATCTGTCCAGCCGCCATTCTCAGGAGCTCCAGTCGGAAAGAGAAAAGGCCTCAGAGGTAAGTCGGGCCGTCGTGAAAATGTTCACACGTTCCCGTGTCACAACTTTGTGTGCATCACGCTGTCCGTGCTGGCTTCCTCCAGTTACAGAGCAGACTCCAGCAGCAGAACGAGCAGCTGCGCCACGAGCTGGAGAACGCTCACAGGAAGAGCAGCCAGCAGCTGCAGAGCAGGCTGACCGAGGCGGAGTCGTCCTGCAGAGAGCTGACGGAGAGGAAGTACAAGAACGAGTCTGTCATCAGAGACCTGAAGATTAAGCTGGTGGGAGCGGAGGAGGTGAGCTCACAACAGGCCTGGGTGGAGCACCAACTGGGTCTGAGCAGCAGCAGCTCAGGGTTCCTTGTGCATGTACCCAGCAGTTCTAGGGTTCCTCTTTAGGAACGAGAACTTATATTAGTTATTTGACTCTGCGATCTGTGTAATCAATCAATCAATCTTTATTTATATAGCATCTGTTACAATCAAAATTGTTTCTAGGAGCTTTCCAGAATCCCAGGGCCTGACCCCCAACAAGCAACAGTGGCAAGGAAAAACTCCCCGTTAACAGGAAGAAACCTTGAGCAGGACCAGGCTCATGTAGGGGGACCCTCCTGCTGATGGCCAGCTGGATAGAGAGAGAGGAGAGGGGGGAGGACGGGTAGAGGATAGAATAGGGAGGAGAGGAGAGGAGAGAATAAGTAGAGCATAGAAATACATACAGAAATATACACTATATAACACTATATATATATATATATATATATGAAATAAGCTGCCAGTAGAGTTGAGTTGAGTGGGTCAGCGGGGTTGGAGGTCCGTAGATCGGCATGCAGCTCTGAAGGTGGCGATACCTGTAGATGAATACGGGGAGGGGGGGGGGGGCAGAAAAACTACACAAGAAATAACATCACTAGTCTACTTGGTGAGGAGAGGAGAGGAAACCATGACCCAGTGGAGTGACAGAGGCCTGTCAGGTGATCATGTTTCTGGACCCCGGCAGACTCGGCCTATAGCAGCATAACTAAGATGTTAACCTAATGATTAGACGACCCCCTAAGTATGATAATTTGTCTGTCTATGATAGTAACTGGAACTACTGAATTAGTAACAATAAGCTTTTTCAAAGAGGTAGGTTTTAAGCCTGATCTTAAAAGTAGAGATGGAGTCAGCCTCCCGTACCTGGACAGGGAGCTGTTTCCACAGCAGGGGGGCCTGGTAGCTAAATGCTCGGCCCCCCATTCTACTCCTAGAAACTCTGGGGACCACAAGTAGACCAGCATTCTGAGAGCTAACCCTACTGTATGAAGAGGGAACGACATGAGCAAACTGGTATCGATCTGATAGATACGATCTAAACCAGTCTAGTGCTGTCCCTTTAATCCCAATCACATGTTCCAGTCTCTGTAACAGGATGCTGTGATCAACTGTATCAAAAGCAGCACTGAGATCCAGCAGAACCAGCATAGAAACCAGTCTGTTGCCTTGGAAACAATGAAATGGTTAATGTGTGTTCAGGAGTGCCAGCGTGTGAAGCAGCAGCTTCTCTCTCTGAGGAGGGAGAACGGTACCCTGGACACAGAGGTGCATGAGAAGGAGCGCTTGGTCAACCAGCTGCAAATGAAGGTGGCGGTTCTGGAGCAGGAGGTCAAAGATAAAGAGCAGCTCATGCGCCGCACCAAGGAGGTCCTGGAGGCTGCGCAGCAACAGAAGGTCACAGCCCTGATTAGAGCAACAGCATCAACAGATCGCCACGCTCATCACTTCTCAATCTTTCTGTAGGAATCTGTTGAGGAAAATGTTGAAAGTAAAGAAGTTCAGATTAAAAAGCTTGAAGCGACAGTGAAATCACTGTCTGAGGAGCTGATTAAGGTTGGTTTACCAGTTCACCAGGTGGGCTGTATCAAATCTATATAATCTGTTGGCTGCAAATGAGCCTCCTTCACCGGTGAGTGGTCTGAAACTGAAGCTGCGTCTTGTGTCCCAACTGTGCAGGGTAACGGCATCATAAAGAAGCTGCAGGCAGAAGTTCGTGCTCTAGTTGGAAAAATCAAAGTTAAAAACACTGTGACCGTGTCTCAGGAGAGGGTCCTTAAGGACACATCAGACAAACTGCAGGTGCTTGAAAAGGAGCTGGAGAGCACTCAGAAGCAGCTTCTCACCAAGGACGAGCAGGTACGTTGAACCAGGCCTGTTCCTAGACGCCACTGAGAGCTCTGAGCTCTGATCATCTGGCTCAAGGGAGCTTGCAGAGTATGCAGGGTCCAAGGATAGAACCAATGACCTTTGTGTCTCTGGCGTGACCACGGTGCCTCCGGTCCCTTCAATTAGAACAGGGGTGTCCAAACTCTTTGCAAAGAGGGCCTGATTTGATAACGTGAAGATGCCCGGGGGCCAGTAGATCCTTCTGATGTTTTTTTAACCAGAAAAGTTACATGCAAATGTACACTATTATAAAACAATTTTCATTGTCACAATTCTCTTTATTTTTCAAATGGCAGTGTAACCAAATATAAGCCACTCAGGCAGACGTGAACAACTCTACAAACACAATTCTGCCTTTAATTCATATCTGGGGAGTCAGATAACACTGAACACTGAACTGTATGGAATACCTTAAATTTCCATGAGTTTGATCAATGTAATGCAAAGTTGTCTGTTATCATTCAAGTTTAAAACAAGTAAATTTTGCTCTTGTCTATTACAAGATCTACAAGAAAGGAGGAATTACATTTTAGTGATTTATTTATTCTGTTAGTGCCAGCGGGCCATAAATAATACATTGTAAGACTGAAGTTGCGGCCGTATGAAATCTTACCGCGGGCCGTGATTGGCCCCCGGGCCGGACTTTGGACATGCCTGAATTAGAACCTTCCCTGTAGAGTGCCTTGCTCTCAAAGTGGGGGGTCCAAGAATCTTTCAGAGCTTCTCCTGTTAAAGCTGGTAAAGGTTCTTTCTCTGAATTAGCTTCTGTTCTAATGTTGTTCTGCAGGTTTTAAAGCTGAAAGAACAGTTGGAGACGACATTACAGAAGTTAAATGAAAGTAAGGAGGTGTTGAAAACCAACGAGAATGGTAAGACCTCCTCTATTTCTTGACCTCCAGGATTCTTGGTGTTACTTAAAGATAAATTCAACTGATTCACAGAAGAATCAGTCTTTCTCATGTGTTGGTGTGACTGGAGTTTTGGGGAATTGTGAGATTCTTTTTCCTCCCACAGTTATAAACTGGCTGAACAAACAGCTGAATGAGAAGCAGCTGTCCATAACAGCGCCAAAGCCTTTGGACAATCCTCCCTTATTAACAGGACTGAGGGTAAAACATCTTTGCCTGCTGTTGCACGACCCAATAACGGTGCCTTTAAAGCGATACTATCCTTTTGAAACTTGGACTTTTTCACTTCCAGGCGCAGTTTTATCCGCAGCCAATCAAAGCTGGTGCTCCTGTGGCGCTTCCTGATGTCTCAACTGCTGAGCAGCCAACGGTGCAACCAGGCAAAAGGCAGGAGTGGCTTTTTTCTTTCCACGTGCCCAAAATACTTCTCACTCTCGTCCCCCCAACGAGTCATTCCTTTTCCTTTGTTTCAATATTTTGCGCTCATTTTTCACATACAGTGGGACCTCTACTTACGAACGTCTCTACATGCGAAATTTTCAGGTTACGAAGCGTCTCAACGGGAAAACATTTCCTCTTGTTACGAAAGAAATTTCAGGATACGAAGGTCAAAAATACTCTACCGCTGCAGCTCGCAGAGTTTAGCGAACACAAACTTGCTTGTAGCTGCTCTGCCATTGGCTATCGCCTAGCATTTTCCTGTCATCCCATTGGCTAGGAGGGACGTCAATATGTACAGGTTTGTGTGTATCCCAGCGTCGCCGTCGTTTCACTTTTATTTATTGTGGGTGTTCGTATGTTTGTCCATTAGATGGTGGTGTTACCACAAGTGTTAACGTTCGTTGCTAGTAATGACGGCCAATGTAAGATTAGCCTGTAATAAAGTTAATTTTGTTCCTGGAGAAGCCTTGCACTGAATTCCTACATTTATTGTGCGGGAATCTAATTGTAACATGTATTTGTTACATGTTTTGCTGCATTTTTATGATTTATAAAAAAAGTTATGTCCGAATTTTTGGGGGCTTGGAACGGATTAGGGCATTTACATGGAAAACGCGTCTCTACTTACGTAATTTTCAGGTTATGAAACAACTTCTGGAACGAATTAAATTCGTAAGTAGAGGTCCCACTGGAGTTACCAGACTTCACATTAGTTGGTGTTCGGTCTAATACTGAGACTGACCAGTGGGAGATGCCAAAGCGCCTACACTGATGTGCTTGATTGGCAGCGTTTCTGCCTCTTTCGAGACAAGCAACTTAATAAAGTATGTAAAGTAACAGTAGGATGAGGACTGGACCTTCTCAAATACTGAACTAACCTGTAACTGGTACAGTCCAGTTTAGTGTCATTGGTAATGAGTGTGCTGTAGCAATACTCTATGCCTTGTATACTGTATATCTCTAAGAGAGACAAGACGAGTGTATCCTTTCTATTGTTTTAATCACACACACGAGTACTCCGCAAGCACGTAAAACATACCGCCAAAAGGGGAATGGGCATTACCCTAAATGTGTCCCTAGTAGTTACCAACATCGGCACATTAGTTCCACTTATTGGTTCCTACCAATATTCCTACATCTGCCAAAAGGAACACTCAAAACATTGAAGAGAGTTGTACTGTACATATATTGTACTGAAATTTAATACAAAAAGTATTTTATGCTGGTGGAGGGTGTCTTAACTGAACATTCAACAGTTGTTAAGAACAGGTTGTCTACATGTTTGGTGACTGTTGGGGTCACGTCCACCCGTCCTTCAGCTCCCCTTTGCCTGCTTCCTTCTTTAGCAACCCATTTATGTAGCCCTGAACCCAAATACATCAAGTGATTCTTAGAGTCCAACTGAGCAACTGGTTTGTGATAGGAAAAAGCCTCATCTTGGAGACAACAGAGACCAATGTACGCATTACTAGCTAACTTAGCATCTTGCTAGTTAGCGTTAGCTTGTAGAGTCACACACTTAACCCGATTAGCTGCCTGCAGTGTGACTCACCTGCGTGACCCTACCAGCCCTTATCCAACTGGACATCCATGTGCTTTAGCCAGTGCTGGCTGAAGTCTACCTAAAATACAATCATACTGTTGGATATAAGGGCGAAGAAGAAGTGAAAGAAGAGGTTTTTCTGTCTCAGCTCTTGTGTGTTTCTGTCCTCAGAGGAGAATGTGCCGGTCTGGATTCTAAATACTTCAGCAGGAGAGACGACAGCGTTCCCCTCTACGGGCTGCCATCGAATCAGCTTCACAGAGGTAATCCCATGTTTTGTTATTTCAGATTTCACCTTCCCACATCAGCTAAGATAGAAGGCACATTTATGAGGACTTTAATACATCCTTCTGTCTGGGACCAACCAGTTGGCACCACTCAGGAGTTCTTAGTCTCTTTTAATATATTTATATTAATTAAGAAGCATAAATCAGATGAACAGTCTTGAGTTCAGCTTTGATTGACAGATTTCTTTATTTGTTGTTTTGATTTCAGAGTTTCCTCCCCAGACAAAGTCAGCCGTAACTTCTGCTTATTTCTCTGCATGACGTCGGCCTGAGATGCTGCTGCCAGAGGAAACGTCAGATCTTTACTGTAATTGTGTGAATATGCTTTTGTTTGGTGGTTGTGAGGCCCTGCATGGTGGGGAATCCAGTCCCCTTCACCACTTTCAGCCTCCACCATCGTTCCCATTTTCTATTGTGGATTGTTTCTGGTAATAAAGTTGATTATTTATTAGCAGCTCTTCAGTGTTGGTGCTGTTTTACCATGGTTGTTACTTTGTATTTTACAGCTCTGCCAATGTTCTGAGTCTTGGCCCTACTCTGTGAGAGCTCTAATGCTCCTACATTCATTCAATTAAAAAGCTTCAGTTCAGTTCACTTCAGAGAACATCAGCACTTCAACCATTCATTCTTTAGAATTTCATTTTTAATGACATTTTCTCATAGGGTCTTTTTTTTGTACGGGTTATCAAACATTTGAAATGGAAGCCTTCTAGTTGTTCTTCGGCCCGAGTGGCATACAGCCAGGTCCCGGCATTGGGAGGACACGACGTTGAGGCCAGGGGCAGATGGGGTGGATGGCTGGGTCGGCACGAGTCATCGGAGGGAAGCAAGGGAAGTGAGGGAAGGGAGGTCGGGGAAGGTGCTTTTCCTGGGTTGGAGGGGGTCTCTGTGGAGGACCGTGACCGTGGGCAGGGGGGGCAGGGGGACCGTGACCGTGGGCAGGGGGGGCAGGGGGACCATGACCGTGGGCAGGGGGGGCAGGGGGACCGTGATTGCGACCATGACCACGGGGAGGGTGGGGAGGGGGGACAGGAACACAGTTTGGCGGAAATGGCGAACAAATGGGCTCCTGCTCACCAGGACCCAGGACGTCTGTGTTCTGTCAGGATAAAGAATATCTGCTAAATGAACTCTGAATACATCCGATATATAATCTGCGTAACATTCTGCATGAAGCAGATGAACAAAAGGGCTGAAGGTGGACTCACCTTTGCGGGGTAGAATTCACACTCAACTGAATAAAGTCCGTTCATTTTGGAATAAGATGAACGGCAGAAAGCATGTTCCTGTAGAGACACCAGCATGGAGAAAATGTTTAATCCTAAACTTACAAAAGCTCTTCCAAAAGTCCAGGTAACTTCACAAGACCTCGAAGAGCTCGCGGGACCTGGATGAATGAAGCCTTCAGGACTGCTTTGTCTGCCCTGATTTCATGGATAAATCCTGACCGGTCCCAGTACAGAACCTTGTGGAACTCCAACTCTAACACAAACAAACTGGTATCTACTGTATTTTATGAATATGATCTGAACCAGTCTCTGTAACAGGATGCTGTGATCAAATGTATCAAAAGCAGCACTGAGGTCCAGCAGAACCAGCATAGAGACCAGTCCATGATCTGAAGCTATAAGATCATTAGTAATTTTAATAAGTGCTGTTTCTGTGCTGTGATGAGCTCTAAAGCCTGACTGAAACATCTCAAACAGGCTGTTCTCTGCAGGTGCTCCAGTAACTGAGTCACCACCACCTTCTCAAGAACTTTAGAGATAAAAGGAAGGTTGGATATCGGCCTATAATTTGCTAATACGTCAGGATCACTTTAGAGGTCGTCAGCTTGTTGGCCACACAACATGTCAGCTGGTAGGGCGGCATTATTACTGTTAACAGCGATGAAGCTGAGGAAGTCTTCGCTATGAACAGAAGGTGCGACTCCACCAGGACTCTGTGAGTAGGCAGTTGTAGCCTGTTTATAATCCACCGGCCGGAACAAACAACTGTCTTCAGACATGATATAAAGTCATTTTCAGCACCTATACAAATATTAAAGTCATCCATATGAATGACTTTATCTCCTCTGTCAGACAGAAGCTCACATTTTTGTTGGAGCTTATATATTATTATTAATATTACGAAGATTCAGCAGGAAAACCAAACAAAAACAACAAACATGCATGGAAATCCGGTTGCGGAGGTTTGGACATGGAGGCGTACTCACAGCTCTGTCAGGACACATGGGTTTACAGGCTTCGTGCATGATCCGGGACTCTCTAGGGCAAACGGTCTCCACCAGAGTAAACTCTGCGTAATAGTTCATTCCTGCTGACATGATATACTGATACACACACACACACACACGCACACACACACACACACACGTTTAATCTAACATGACCCATTCTCACAGTCAGAAAACATTTAAATCCTTTCACTCTTTTCACATTTTGTCTTCTGGCTGTGTCATAAAATCAGAAAAGTCAAATATTCCATCAACAATTTACTGTTAATACTCAAAAAGGAACAAAAATTCAGGGTTTTTATTCAAAAAACTAAACTATTTCATTGACAGGAGAGTTGAGACCCCTTGTTGTGACGGTGCACCTTCACCTATCAGGCTCTTCCAGCTCTTAAGCTTTTGATCTTAGATGTTTCTACAGCACATCGACTGGAACGATAATAATATCAGACTGAAAACCAGAAGAGCTCAGAGGCAGATCCTGTGTCAGACTGAAAAAGAATCTTCATTCAGAAATGTCTTCAGAAGAACCTGATCCAGAAGAGACCAGGACCAAAGTTCACCCTCCAACAAGATGATGAGGCATAGCACAGCCGCAGCTGCTGGGCTCTCTGCTCCACCAGCCAGCCAGCTCAAAAACATCTGGACCTCATCGTAGGACCAGGGATCCACCTTACTCGTAGCCGTTTTTATTGATTTTGTAAAATTAAGAAATACACCCCGTCGCTGTTGGAGGCGTTAAAAATGAGTTGGAGTTTTCTCAAAGCTCTCCTGACATGACGGTGACCTCGATCCTCTGACCAACCAGAGTACAGCCGAGGCCTGCGGGCTCTAACTCATGAAAGGGAGGGGGGAGCGGTCTGGACTCCTGTCAATGGAATATTTTGTTGGAAAAACACGTTTTCACAGTCCATCCTCCTCAGCACAAGTGCTGTCATTAAAAGGTGGAAATTGTGTGTGTGTGTGTGCGTGTGTGTGTGTGTGTGTGTGTGTGTGTATACCGCAGCTTTAATCCGTCCCACTTCTTGCAGGACAAAGACGTGCTCATTGCTGGTATTCTTGTTAAATTCTGTCACAGCTTCACGGATGGATTTCAGTCCTTCTGGATCATTGAGGGGGACCAACATGGGGCAGTCGGGGCAGATCCTCACCATCTCCAAATTAGTCAGTTCTAAACACACACGTGTACACCAGCAGTGTGAGGACAACTGCAGTTCAAGGTATCCAAATTACACATTTTTATCAGAGGAGACGGTTAAAGGCATAAATGCGTCTCCATTTTCTACATTTATGAAACAAGTGTAATAGAAATGGAAATAAATACAGGAACACAATAATCCTGGTTGGGGACTCTGGACAGGATCACAGATCTCCTGACAACATCACACATGACTCTTTTGGTCAAATCAAAGATGAACCTCTACGTGACTGGTCACTTTGTAAACAGTTCTATTGACCTTTGACCTTTTCCAGATATTCCTGCCCTGAAAGAGTTGCTGTAAGGCTCTGACCTTTGGTGCGTTGACAAAAGTGCCTGTCAACACAGGACCTGGACTGGAGCACAGAACACGTGAGTTGACCCTCACGAAATGTCCGGGAGAATTTTAAGTTGCGGAACTCTACATCCCAGAGCCAACACATGCGAGCTGAGTATCTTTTGCTAGGAACGTCCCAAACTAATCACACAAACGCTTTTATGGCGAAATATGGCTCTGTAATATGTACACAGGCGTCAGGAAGCAGACAAGCTGACCTTGTCGTGTCTCACAGTCGTACTTGGATGACTTTGGCATCGTTGTCCTTCACAGTTATCAGGACAGAGCAGTTGGCCACCACTGCCTGCACAGAAGAGACATTTGTCTTCACCGTCCCACCTGAGCAGCAGGTCAGCAGCATCAGAGGGTGGTGGTGGGGACTTACCCGCTCACCCAGGCTGCGTTCAGGACACTCTTCAAAGTCTCTGGGGCTGATGGTGTGGCACGCCGTCTCCTTTAAGAGCAGCTGCAGCTCGATGTCACAGCCGTGGTCGACCTGGACACGAAGCAGCAGCTGGATTATTCCGACACACACATCGGTTGGACATGTGCTGACTGGATGATCTGATGTCACCTCTGTCACCCCACTGGGTCCTCTCCTCTCCTCTCCTCTCCTCCCTCTCCTCTCCTCTCCTCTCCTCCTCTCCTCTCCTCTCCTCTCCTCTCCTCTCCTACCTATCCTATCCTCTACCTGTCCTCCCCCTTCTCCTCTCTCTCTACCCAGCTGGCCATCAGCAGGAGGGTCCCCCTACATGAGTCTGGCCCTGCTCAAGGTTTCTTCCTGTTAACGGGGAGTTTTTCCTTGCCACTGTTGCTTGTTGGGGGTAATTGATTGATTGATTGATTGATTGATTGATTGATTGATTGATTGATTGGTTGATTGATTGATTGATTGGTGATTGGTGGTGATATGGTGACACCCCAGACTCAAAGATATTTACTGGCTAACAAATGGAGAATAAAGAGCATATTTGAGTCATCCTGAGAGAATAAGCAGCAGATAGAAGTGCTCCATCTACAGCCAACCTACCATTTTCAGGTCAACTTCAGTAACTTCATCGATCTTGAACTTGTAGCCATGGTCATGGTTGTCGTTGATATGGTGTATTGCCAGATGTCCAGCCGTAGCATTGTTGACTTCAGCACAGTTCAAATTTTCCCGTACTGGAGCAGCGCTGCATAGCTGCAGTACTGAAGAGAGCAGCGCCACACTCAGCAGCAATCTCATGGTGGACGGATGAGAAGATGAGACGCCGCGCCGCCTCACCGCCTTTATAGACGTGGGACATTGCACAACGCTGGTTTCAACGTTTCAAGGAGAGCTTAGGTCAGCAAGCAAACAACAAACAAAGACTTTAAACTTGACTATTTATTTGGAAATATTTACTTTTGATGAGTTGCCTCATATCTCTGATTTGTTCCTTCTGTCCTAAGAAAAAGCCAACAAAGCAAACAGACAGGAACAAACAACAAAACAACAAAAACTGAACCCCCCCCCCCCCCCCCCATGGCCCCACAAGAGATAATGAAGATGCAGAAAGAGATCATTTAACAGATCGCACTCCTCAGACCACCGTATTACAATATCATAGTGGAGGGGTTTGCACCCCCCCCCCCCCTCAGGCTTTAGGGCCTCCAAGGGGCCACCCAAGGTAAACCTTCTGGGTCCCGGGTGGACTGTTGAGGTGGAAGGTTGTGACCAGCACCAGTGGCACCAACACCAGCACCAGTACCAGTGGCACCAGCACCAGCACCAGTACCAGCACCAGTGGCACCAACACCAGCACCAGTACCAGTGGCACCACCAGCACCAGTACCAGCACCAGTGGCACCAACACCAGTGGCACCATCACCAGTACCAGCACCAGTGGCACCAACACCAGCACCAGTACCAGCACCAGTGGCACCAACACCAGTGGCACCATCACCAGTACCAGCACCAGTGGCACCAACACCAGCACCAGTACCAGCACCAGTTGCACCATCACCAGTACCAGTACCAGCACCAGTGGCACCAACACCAGCACCAGTACTAGCACCAGTACCAGCACCAGTGGCACCAACACCAGTGGCACCAACACCAGTACCAGCACCAGTGGCACCAACACCAGCACCAGTACCAGCACCAGCACCAGTACCAGCACCAGTGGCACCAACACCAGCACCAGTACCAGCACCAGTGGAACCAACACCAGTTGCACCATCACCAGTACCAACACCAGTGGCACCATCACCAGTACCAGTGGCACCATCACCAGTACCAGTACCATCACCAACACCAACACCAGCACCAGTGGCACCAACACCAGCACCAGTGGCACCATCACCAGTACCAGTACCATCACCAACACCAACACCAGTGGCACTATCACCAGTACCAGCACCAACACTAACCCCAGCACCAGTGGCACCAGTACCAGTGGCACCAGCACCAGTACCAGTGGCACCATCACCAGTACCAGTACCATCACCAACACCAACACCAGCACCAGTGGCACCAACACCAGCACCAGTGGCACCATCACCAGTACCAGTACCAGTACCATCACCAACACCAACACCAGTGGCACCATCACCAGTACCAGCACCAACACTAACCCCAGCACCAGTGGCATCAGTACCAGTGGCACCAACACCAGCACCAGTGGCACCATCACCAGTACCAGTACCATCACCAACACCAACACCAGCACCAGTGGCACCAACACCAGCACCAGTGGCACCATCACCAGTACCAGTACCAGTACCAGTACCAGTACCATCACCAACACCAACACCAGTGGCACCATCACCAGTACCAGCACCAGCACCAACACCAGCACCAGTGGCACCATCACCAGTACCAGTACCAGTACCAGCACCAACACCAACACCAGCACCAGTGGCACCATCACAAGTACCAGCACCAACACCAGCACCAGTGGCACCAGCACCAACACCAACACCAACACCAGCACCAACACCAACACCAGCACCAGTGGCACCATCACAAGTACCAGCACCAACACCAGCACCAGTGGCACCAGCACCAGCACCAACACCAGTACCAACACCAACACCAGGACCAGTGGCACCATCACCAGCACCAACACCAGCACCAGTGGCACCAGCACCAGCACCACACCAACACCAGCACCAACACCAACACCAACACCAGGACCAGCACCAACAGCAGCTCAGCTGATGTAGGCGATCCTGGCTGAGGGACCAAAGTCAGGAAAGATCTCCTCAAGTCTCATCATTTTACCTTCACTTTGAATTCAGTGTTTATTTCTTATTTTAATGTGGTTTGATTGAGGTTGTTCTTCTGTGCAGTTTCCTCGTCCATTGCTAAGGAACAGGAAAAACATGAATTATCAATATTTCATTCTTATCATAAGAAGCTACTGCATGAAGTTGTGCTGTCCTTGCTGATGCTCTTCGTAGCAGCGGCTCAGGTGGGTGGGCTACCAGACTCCCTTACACGGCCTGTGTCAGAGCTCAGGCCCCATTGACAGGAAGTCAGATTGGTTTCGAGTGGAGGTCGGACTTGACTCGGTTTCCCCTTTTCTCATAATCTTTGAGGACAGAATTTGCTGGTGCAGCCTGGATGCTGAAGGGGTCCAGTTTGGCAGCCACAGGCCAGTACCTTCAGGGTTGGTGCTGTGGTTCAGCTGAAGTGGATCACCTGGTGCAGTACCTCCAGTGAGCTGCAGCCCAGACAGCCTCCATCACCGTCTCCTGGCTGCCTTCATACACGTTTTCATCTTATTGGAGCCTTCTCATTCCTTCTGGGGTGAGTAACTATGGCAACACTGCTCAGGAACCATTAAGCCATCTAATAAAAGCCATGTTGATAAAAGATAGCAGCTGTGTTATTTTCAAGACTTCATTTTCACTGAGATTTTTGTACATTTTTTACTTTGTGTTTTCTTTAGCCAGCAGAGCTGGAAAATATTTAATGTTTACCAGCAGCCAAAAGTCACCAAGGATGATTACTTCTTAAATTTTATTAATTGCCAGCTATGGCTCAATAGCCTTCCTGTACATGTATTTTGATGTAATTTCTGTATCAGCCCACCACCCAACACCTCGACCACTCCGCCTCTGCGGGTTTATTTTGAAATATTTTCCGACGTGTTTGTTGCTGTTTCCGGTGACATTGGCAGCTTAACTGTGGTCCTCCGGAGCAGAGATGTTGGCTCAAGCTTCCCGGGGATGCAGCAGGATTGAACCTCTGGGTGCAGACCGAGAGCCGAGCCTTCAGCGCAGGTGGATGACGGCGGCGAGGCTCCATCGTTCTGCCCGATGATCGTCTTCTTGTCGCGCCATTTCCGCTGCCTCCATCGGGCCTTCTGTCCGCGGACTGCATCGGGCCCACGGTGCTCCGTTTACGGACCGTGCACACACCAAATGCTGTGTTCTTCAACGCCAATAAAGAGAATCGTTTGAAGGCTTCGGACCGAGAATAAGAAGGCGTCTCTTCCATTGTTCTGGTGAGGTGCTTCTTATTCATCTGTTCTCTGTGCAGAAATACCTGGAATGGGGTTGTTACCTGTTCGTTAGTAACATTAATGGTTAAGAAATTGAATCGGATCAGCATTGAATGCGCAATAGGCCACTCGAATTATTTCATATGTAACATGACGCCAACGCACCGCGTCCGTGCGCATAGGTTCGGTACCCACCGACGCACCTGTCGGTCCAACCGCGCAGCCGTCAATCAAAATTCATGTAAATTCAAATTTCTTGTAACTTGGTTCTGGTTCCGGGTGTTTCCAGCGGACACTGAGTTTCCAAATGTGTGCTTTTGGCCTGTAAGAGGAAACCAACACGCACGCATCATAACCCGGTTCCCGCGCGCCCCCCCCTTGCTGCACCAGCATGTCCCTCACATGAGATGTTTGCGCCCTGCTTTGACCCTGGGGCCTCGAGATGATCACCTGCTCTATCTTCCTGGTTACATTGAGTACACTACTAAAAACACACAAAGTTGTTGTGATGCAGTTTTAGTGCGTCGTCCTCCAAGAACCTGGTGAACATGAACCTCCTTCAGCCACCAGCAGCCCCTCGCGTCCAGGCCTTGTCTCAACTCATCTGTGTTTCAGTCTAAATAAGGCAGCACAAGTGACCTATTGGTGACTCTTCCTTCCTGCTCAGGTCTGCCTCTGGATGTGATGGCTGCTCTGCTGGACTGTCTCCTGCCCGTTCTTTTGCTGTCTCTCTCTTCTCCGAGCCGAGCGTCTCCTTCTTGTCCCCTGAACTGTCGCTGCTACAGCCTGACTGTGGAGTGTGGCTCCACGGGCCTGAGGGGCCTCCCCAAAAACATCCCCCCGTCCACGCAGGTGGGAAAGAACACATTCACGCACCAAATTTTGCACCTTTATTACATACTTGATAACAGCCTTTCTATGGTTTTAGCCCAGTAGGTTTTTGCTAAATGTTAATTAATAAAGCTTGGTCAATGATGCCTTCACCAGCACCATTCTCATCACTTGAAAAGGGATTTCTTTGTGACTACAGGCCCCGAGTGTAACAAACGAAGGCAGATTATTGGTAAACTGATCCTGAACACTCAGGGGAATGTGAAAGCTGACCCTACAGATGCTACTTAGCTGTCTGTTTTCGTGAAGGCATGGATGTGTCAACATCCAAGTGTGAAACAGAGCTGCAAAAATACTGTCAGTTTTGAGCACAGCGGCATCAATAACGGTTCCTTTCATACAACACAACATGTGACAGGAGCCTGTGTTCTATTAAAATACCATCAGCTTTGTCCTGGAGCTTTACAAAGGATCCAAACGGGACTTCGACTTCCTCTTCTTTGAATACGAGCTAACCTGCTTCACTCGGAACACAAAGGACAGATGGAGCCTCCACCTTCCATCATGTCGAAATGCTAAAGGCTTTTAAACAGGAACCAAAATGAGACTCGGAACAGTCAAAAATGCGCCGTTCATGCTTCTATCTGAAGCTTCACAGCACCAAAGGCAGCTTGCTCAGCAGGAAACGGTTGGAGAAGAGTCTGCTGAGACGTTAGCCGTTGGGAAGCGAGCGGAACCTCTCTGACATTTACGCCGTCTTTGTCTCCACAGTCAGTCTTCCTGCAGGACAATGTGATCAGTCAAATCCGTCAACTCGACCTTTCAGTGCTGACACACCTGCACTACTTATACCTGCAGGTAATAAACACACACACACACACAGCAGTGATTTGGTCCTGATAGCAGCTGACGTTCTCTCCCTCCCTCTCTAGAACAACACCATCTCAGCAGTGGAACCAGGCTCTTTCAAGAACCAGGGTCAGTTGCTGGAGCTGGCATTGAATGGAAACCGCATCCACCTTTTAACAGCTGACATTTTTCAGGGACTCGAACATCTCCGCATTCTTTATCTAGCACGCAATGACATCACACGCCTGCTGGACTACACCTTCCGGGGCTTACAGGTGAACCAACTGAGGGCGCGGCGGAGCTGTGATTTCGCTGTGACGCGTTAAACGGTAGCTTCAGCTCAGGAACCAACTTGAGATGAATTCATAGAAGGTTCCACCCTCTGTGTCTTCCAGCGCCTGCAGGAGCTCCACCTGCAGCACAACAATGTTGAGGTGTTATCAGACCAGGCTCTGGTGGGTCTGACCTCTTTGGCTCTTCTAGACTTGAGCAAGAATAATCTTCACACCATGGGCCCGGCGTCGCTGCAACCTCTGGTCAGCCTACAGGTGCTGCGCATCACAGGTGACCGTGACTCTGAACAAGGCGTCACCCTTCTGGATAATATCAATCAACCTAATGAAGTTAAACCTCCTGGCGTGCGACGCCTGTGGTTTAAAAGCCTGTTTGATCTTAATTCTGGAAAAATGAATTCCCTGAATTTGATCGTTTTAGCGGCTTATCTAATCAGATACGTAAGGTAATCCCCATGGAGACATGCAGGAGCCTTCAGGGAAGCTGTGGCTCTGCTCTGAGCCTGTCACGGTGTGTGGGCTCCTCACTCAGAACCTCCCACAGTCTGGACCAGGGGTGGGCAAACATTTTGATGCGTGGGCCACAATAAGTTCTAACATTTGACAAAGGGGCCGGACCAGGAGCAGATGGATGGATGGAGTGCTTTGGTAACCTCACCTCATTGGAGAAAAAATACACATCTTGGGATATGGAGAAAACATGTGCTTTAATTTCAAATGAAAATGAAGAGAAGCATTACAACAAAATATCTGACTTTGGAATGAGTCTTAAAACACTTAAAATAAAATGAATAAAATGTGCCTTTTTAAAAAAAATTAATAAACATTTCTATTTTAAAGCACTGAAAGTTCTGTTATCCTTCAGGATATCACCATCACTCTCCTCCTGACTGTCTTTCTTCTAGTGGGAAAACACCAGAATTGCAGTGAAAAAAACATTAACAAGGTTTATTCATTTAATTTTTCAAGTTTGGCGGGCCGGATTAAAACGTTTAATGGGCCGCGTGTGGCCCCCGGGCCGTAGTTTGCCCATGCCTGGTCTGGACCCATGTAGAAGGTTGGATAAGAACCAGCTGTCCCACACATGTTGCCGGTGTGGGTCTGTCCACCTCACCTTCTTCCTCTCACTTGTGGAGATGTGTGGGAAATCCTCAGCCTGGAGTTGGGACTCTTCTCTGTCCTCTGAGAACCAGGGCGTCCAACTCAGAGGTTCTGGTGGACGCAGATGTTAAAGGTCTCTGTCCTACAGCCTCAGTTGGGACACGTGGGCTGGAAAAAGCGAGAACAGACAGCTGACTCAGACCAAATCAGCAAACCCGAGCTAGCAAAAGGGATCAGTCACATTTGGAAGTTGCAGCAACATTTGAGAGGATGAAATTGAGTTTTGGGAGATTCTAAATACAACTGAAGGTTAAAGACAAGCTGAGAGAGACCTCATTCTGTAGTTGGAGGAAATTGAAGCCCCTCAGGGTTTCATGATGTGTGTATGATCCCTGCCTACCAGGAAGTTCTGACCTTGCGTCCTGCTCTCTTGCAGACAACCCGTGGCGCTGTGACTGTGCTCTCCACTGGCTGAGGGGCTGGATTGATGAGGAGGGTCAGCGGCTGCTTAGCTCTGCAGAGCGCCGTCTGGTTTGTATCGAGCCGCCGCGCCTCTCCCACCTGAGCCTGGTGGAGATCCCGCTGAATAGCCTGGTGTGTATCCCACCGCTGGTGCAGCTGGAGCACAGGAGGCTAGCTGTTCGTCTGGGGGAGAGCATACGGGTGTCCTGCCATGCTTCTGGTTACCCTCGGCCACAGGTTTGAACCCACTACAACAGCTTGATGCTGATCAGCTTGTGCGTAATGAACCGATAAACGAGTTTAGCCTTTCGAATGCTGAAATTATTTCAATGACTGAATGAAAAGCTGTGGGAAAATCCATCTTCCAGCTCCTTCTAGTATTCTTCAGGTCCAGGTCATATATGAATGACAAGAAGAAGATTTGTCCATTTGTTTGTGTTTTTATTGAGCCCATCATTCCCATGAAAGCTGATGATGATAATAAGGGAAACGTGGCAAACAGATAACAACAGTTAACACGTGTTTGCTGTGCGAGTTTTTTTATTGATGCTCGGTCAGCAGGAAGAAAAAAAAAGGCTTGCATTGCGCTGAGCGTGACCTGCCGGTCGTCTTTGCAGGTCACCTGGAGGAAGGCGTCCCAGGGGAAAACAGCGCTGTCTCCCAGAGCCCTGGTGCAGGAGCTGGACGCTGGAGACGACCTCACAGGCAGAGCGGAAGACCACGAAAAAGGCCGCGTCCATCTGCAGAAGAGTGAAGTGGAGCGCTTTGACCCTGACACTGGCAGCGGAATGTTGTTCCTGAATAATGTGACCGTGGCTCACGCAGGCTTCTATGAATGTGAAGCCTGGAATGCTGGGGGCATGGCCAGAGTAACCTTTGAGCTTGCCATCAACTCATCCACATCCTCCTCCTCTTCCTTCTCTTCCATCTGGGCCTCCTGGTCTCAGTTGTCCTCACCTTTCTCTCCTGCCTGGCCCCGCAGAAGGGGCCGTGGCCCTGTTTCGGGGTCAGATGTTAGCCGGGAGCCCCTATATGCTCTTGGTAGCATGGCCTTTAGCTCCCTCGGAGCTGCCACCCAGACTGCTATAGCTGTGGGCATCTCCCTCCTGACTCTGACGGCTCTGCTGCTGGTTGCAATGATCTACAACCGGCATTATCAACGAGAGAAGGAAACCACCGGAGCGGTGAAGGTCTGTCTACTGCTGCATGCCTGTTAATGCCAGGTGTAAGAACACAGGGATTTTCTGCAATTCATGAATGGTCCTTCACCACCATCACTTCCAGATGCTGCAATACTAACTGGGCTCAATTAGATTAGCGGGAAGAACAGCTGCATGTCTGGGTGACGGTCCGAGCAGTGATCTGAGAGGGCTCAATTAGCCAAGATGAGGCAAGAGAGTAAAAGCTGGTCTTTGTAATCCAACTAAATTACACCAAAGCAAGAGCAGCTCCGTTATTAAAATTTTTTGTGGTGTGGGAATGTACTGCGACCAAAGTAACTGATAGAAATAACGTTAGAAGGCGCTTAACTAGGCTAAAAAGCATGAAATTACCACAAAGCCTCCATTTTCCTGATTTTCCTGGAAGGTGACGTGATGAACCCTGTTTGTAATCTGCAGGAAGACAGCATCCTGTATGTGAATGACTACTCTGATGGCCCCACCACCTTTGCCCAGCTGGAGGAGTACCGGGACGAGCACGGCCATGAGATGTATGTCCTCAACCGGGCTAAGCCCGTGTTGCCTGACGCTCTGTCCGCCGCCGTCTCCACCACTAACCTGGGCTGCCACGCTCCGTCTGACACGTCCAGCCACACCCTGAGTCCCACTCTGGCCCCCAGCAAGGAGCAGCAGCAGGAGGGTGACATCCGGACCATGAAGAGAATGGCCGGCGAGGGAGGGGAGGCAGAGCCCGTGATCACGTCAGAGGCTGAGGGGATGTTTCTTAATCACTCCAGCCTCTTCATGGACTCTCAGATCGCTTATGAGATCCACTGCTGAAGGAGCAAGGGAAGGCTCTCATTGCAACTTTGCCTGTAAAACATCATCTCCAGTCAGTCTGGCGGCCCCCCGGAGGGGGCAGACGGGGGTCTTTCTAGCTCCGTGAACTGCGAATGCTCCACATGTGCCCTGCTGGTGACCTCAGGCTGACATTAGAGCAGCTGGCAGCAGCAGCCTGGAGGCCTGCGTAGACTTTATTCTGAAACTCTTGTCATTGTGCACAAAACCAGAGTTGTCCTAATCCTCTAAAGTGTCGGGATGAGGTGTAGATCTTTAATATCTACATTTTTTATATTTATATTGGTTCCTATTTCATTGATAGCCTTCATGTGTAGAACATCTTATAACGTTAGTCTGTAGAAAGCTGCTTTAGCTGCTTCCTCCACTTGTTGATTTTGTTCTTCCTGATGTTTGACACCCCCAGATCCAGAGGAAAAACAACTTTAAACTTTTTCTTCTGTGATGGAACCCCAGTGTGGTGCTGCTTCCATCCATCGTGGTTGAAGACACGGCTCTTCTCTTTGTTTCTTCTGTCATTGTGTCGGTGGTCATTGCTTGTGACAATAAGCTCCTTTATGAGTCTGAGTAAAGCAAGTGAATGAAACAGCAGTTATCATTACAGCACCAACACAATCCTGCTGGATACCCACACAGGGTCTTCAATCAATCAATCAATCAATCTTTATTTATATAGCATCTTTTACAATCAAAATTGTTTCATGGCGCTTTCCAGAATCCCAGGGCCTACCCCAGACAAGCAACAGTGGCAAGGAAAAACTCCCCTTTAACAGGAAGAAACCTTGAGCAGGACCAGGCTCATGTAGGGGGACCCTCCTGCTGATGGCCGGCTGGGTAGAGAGAGAGGAGAAGGGGAGGAGAGGAGAGGAGACCATTTCCCAGTGGGGTGACAGAGGCCTGTCAGGTGATCATGTTTCTGGACCCCGGCAGCCTTGGCCTATAGCAGCATAGCTAAGATGTGACCTAATGATTAGACGACCCCCTAAGTATGATAATTTGTCTATGATAATAACTGGAACTACTGAATTAGTAACAATAAACTTTTTCAAAGAGGTAGGTTTTAGGTCTGATCTTAAAAGTAGAGATGGAGTCAGCCTCCCGTACCTGGACAGGGAGCTGGTTCCACAGCAGGGGGGCCTGGGCCTTTACTGGGCCAGAGGTAGGAAACACCGTTTTGGTAGTTAAATCGCAGCAATTGAACTGCTTGAGTTCCATGAAGATGTTTCACCTCTCATCCCAGAGGCTTCATCACTTCTAGCTGACCCCGTGGTGTCAGGGGGAGTTTCAACGACTCCCCTAATGAGGGGTGGGGAACCAACAACCAGGTGACGGAAGCTCCAAATGTGTTCATGGCTCCTGAAGAGGTGAAGAACCTGGAACTCCCCAGCAGTCAGTCAGAACTGATGAAGCCTCTTCAATGAGAGGTGAAACATCTTCATGGAACTCAAAAACTCCAGTTGCTGTGATTCAACTACCATGACCTGGATGACTGAGAACCTTCACAGCCGGGAATCTTCTCCATGCTCTTGAGCTGCAGCAAACCTTTAGGTGACATCGATGAGCCATCCTGGGGGAGTTGGAGCGCCCGGCCACCTCTGCCAGCTGCAGGTATGGTCTCATGTCAGCAGCAGGACCCTCACCTCGACCCAGAGCTGCATTAGTCAAAGACGAGCGGTCGGAGCAGATGAGGAGAGGACTGATGCCAGGGGCCTCCACCCTGTGAAGCCCTTCCTGCACCTCCCTGTTGCCCCTCTCGTGTGCCTGGTTTCTACTCCTCTGCTGCTTAAGTGACCAATAAACCCAAAGGATTTAATGCTATAATATGATCAACAAGTGTTGCTTTAACTTTATGGAGCACATTTATGAAATAAAGTAGGAACCAGCACAACACAGGGAAGAAACCCAAACAGAACCATCTAGATTCGAATGATCGACCTTTCATCTCTTAATTGTTTACATTTATTAAGGCCCCTCATTTTCCTTCTGCCCCCCCCACCCACACACACACACACTCCTAACAGAAACAATGACCATGAGCTGTGTTTCATCTACTTCAGTCTTCATTTTTAAACCAATACAGTAAAATATTACTCTCAAACTATTATTTATCATTTATTGTTTTTCTGGTTTATTTTTAACTTAAATGTGTGACATGTTCCTATGATATTACACATAATTTTGTGACCGAATCGTATCTAATTCAAACTGCTGGACACCAAAGGACGATGAGCAGCTAAGATAAATGTTGGTGGTCAATGGACCGATCAATTATTGGGACAAGTATATCATAAACAGAGGATGAAATACCTTTATTTTCATAAAAGACCATGTAATGCTTAAAAACAGGAGATACAAATGTTAAGCAGCGGTTAGAGAAGGCTGTAATCCAGGCATGTCCAAAGTCCGGCCCGGGGGCCAATCATGGCCCGTGGTAAGATTTCATACGGCCGCAACTTCAGTCTTACAATGTATTATTTATGGCCATCTGGCACTAACAGAATAAATAAATCACTAAAATGTAATTCCTCCTTTCTTGTAGATCTTGTAAAAGACAAGAGCAAAATTTAGTTGTTTTAAACTTGAATGATAACAGACAACTTTGCATTACATTGATCAAACTCATGGAAATTTGCAGTATTCCATACAGTTCAATGTTCAATGTTATCTGACTCTCCAGATATGAATTAAAGGCAGAATTGTGTTTTTAGAGTTGTTCACCTCTGCCTGAGTGGCTTATATTTGGTTACACTGCCATTTGAAAAATAAAGAGAATTGTGACAATGAAAATTTATTTTATAATAGTGTACATTTGCATGTAACTTTTCTGGTTAAAAAAACATCAGAAGGATCTACTGGCCCCCGGGCATCTTCACGTTATCAAATCTGGCCCTCTTTGCAAAAAGTTTGGACACCCCTGTAATCAATAATCTCTTCCTACATTCTTTCTGTTCTGATGTTGCGCACAGTCCCCAAGTGCTTTTGTTTTGGTAGAGATGAAGCTCCACCACATCATCTGCTCAACTTTAAAGCAAAAAACACCCAGTTGTCTTGATTTTGCAGTGTTTTGTGATCCTGGAGTCCAAATATGTGTGTGACCGTTACGACAGTGTCATTATCAACTATCAAGGAACGAATTTCAAGCCCTGTTAGTGGAAGCAGGTCAGGGTTCCTCTGCAGTGTCTTTAGACCTCAGAACCTTCACAGGTCTCTTGAGCTTTGGACAAATCTGTTAGTCGGGTCGTGATAGGTTCGGTTCTTGTTGAGGTGATCATGGCCTCTGCACGTCAGCCTCCCCAACAGGCTGCAGTTACTGGTGCCCAGTTTGTCCTCTACCCCTTCAGGTCTCAGCAACATCGCAGACGCAGGTCGTCCTTGTCATCAACCACTCAGGTCACTCTGGAGGTCATCTTCTTGACAGCTCACAGAGGCCTGCAAAGGTTTGGGCTCCCTGCTCAAAGTTCCTGTTAATGGGAACAGTTCAGTAACAGGTAGCTGGTGGATAAACATGAAACTGATCTGAGCCCTCAGAGAACTGAAGCATCAGACCTTCATCAGCCTGTTAGGGTCATGGGTCAAAGGTCAGCTGATGTTAATTTCAAAGCTTGATTAGGACCCAACAATCCTCAGAGCAGCCGTCTAGAACCCCGAAGATGAAAATGATGGACGTCCACCGCAGGAGAAGACTGTAAGTAGACAGACCTGCACAAATAGGAGCTTCATGGAAGAGTCACGAGAAGAAAACCTCTCCTGCATCCTCACCACCACACCCAACATCAGAAGTTTGCTAAAGAAGATCCAGAAAAGCCTGAAGCATTTAGGAATCAAGTCCAGTCTCCTGACCTAAACCTCATTAGACATCTGAGGACAGACCTGAGAGGAGCAGACGGCCCAGGAACCTGACAGAACTGAAGACTTTGGTGAGGAAGAATGGAGCAAAATCCCTCCAACAAGACCTGAAAGACTCTTGGCTGCTACAGAAGCCTTTACAAGCTGTGATACTGACCACAGGGGGGCGCTGCTGGGCACCAACAGGAGGCGCTGCTAGGCAACAACAGCAGGGCACTGCTAGTCAAGAACAGGGGGCGCTGCTAGTTACCAACAGGGGGCGCTGCTGGTCACTGACAGGGAGCGCCGCTGGGCACCGACAGTGGGCGATGCAAGGCACCAACTATGCTGGGGGCCAAACTTTTGCTGAGGGGCCTTTTGATTTTCTGTTATTATGAAAATGTTAAAGATGAAATTAAAAACTGATTTGGGTTAAAATCTAAAGGGAATGTGTGATGGGTGAGATGTTCTTATAGAACCTTGGACCAGGGACCCAAACAAGGTTGCTAATTGGTTTGATTATTTTTAAGAGACATCACACCCACTCAAGACAAAGAGATTTATTACAAGTCCAATTTTAAGATGCTGCTTGGCAGCAAAATTACACCAACTCCTGCTGTCTGCTCATGTGAAGATATCATACTGTTCCGTTTCTCACCATCATCTACCGAGCACGTAGATCTCCAGCACCGCTGCCTTTAACCTTCCAGTCCAGTGATGTCATTTCCTGCCATGAAGGTCTTCCACGTTCATGATGGTAGAAACACTATTACTCTGCATCAAAGTCATCCCAAAGGTAGCTGGACAGACCAGCTGGTACAATTCTCACAGCAGCAGATTAAATCCATCCATCCATCCATCTTCTACCGCCTTATCCCATCACGTTAAATCCCATATATACATGTATCCAAAAAGCAATAAAAGACTTTAATGGTATTAATCCTCAGGAGTTACTGTGTTGGTGGTAATAAACAGGGTTCATAGAAATCCATCTTAATCAGCACAAGTACCAGGAAAAATCTGGCTACGACTGGTTCTGAGGAAAGACGATTTGGTAGATCTGGCTGTAGTGATCCACAAAGTGTACCTCCAGGCCCTCTGTGATGTAATCTGGCAGGTCAGAGAAGTCTTTCTTGTTCTCAACAGGCAAAATGATGCAGGTGACGCCAGCGCGCCGTGCCTAAAAAGAGGTAAACTATTACACTCTGTGTGTGGGGGTGTGTGTGTAGGTTTGTGTGTGTGTGTGTACTGTACTTACAGCTATAGTTTTCTCTTTGATTCCACCTACTGGGAGAACTTTGCCAGTCAGGGAAACTTCACCAGTCATGGCTACATTCTGACGCACCGGGTGGTTGATTGCCAGCGACAACAGGGCTGTAACAATGGTACAACCAGCACTTGGCCCATCCTTGGGAGTGGCTCCCTGAATAACAAACAACAGTTGTGGACAGTAAGAAGTGCTGCTGTCCCTCCAGTCCAGAAATACTGGACCTCTGGTGTCTTGATAGAGGTTTCAGTTCTGTGAAACTGGACTGAAGCATTGAGCTGTGAGCGAAGAACAAGGACAGACATCACGAGCAGTATGATGGCGGTTACCTCAGGGACGTGTAAGTGAAGATGTGAGTTGACCAGAAAGTGATTTTCAGGTTGTTTGGTCATCAGAAAGGTTCTAGCGAAGGTTGAAGCTATTTTTGCACTTTCCTTCATGACATCACCCAGTTGACCTGACGATCAGAATAAACACCATTAATATGGTTTCCATGAGGGCAGAACAAGCCCGATTACCTGAGGGGGCGGGGCTGGTGACTTAGACTGACCTGTAACTTCCAGTGATCCTTCTCCTTTAGAGTCTGCTCCTACTAACGGACGCCGCAAAGAGGTCTCTATGAACAGCGTGGAGCCTCCTAGTAAGAGGACAATCGGCTGCAAATCACATGTTCAAGTACTTGTGTGCGCACGTGCGTGTGAGAGTGTGTGAGTGGGTGTTATGCACGTGCGTTTCTTACCCATAGCAGTCCACGCCAGCCCCATCACCACTCCTGGAGGCGTTTCATTGTACATTCGATCCACTGTGAAAATAGGTTTACCCACGTAGTCCTGCAGGTTGTTGGGGGTAACGGTCACGGCGGTTTGTTCACCACTCACGATACTGAACGCCACCTTACGGAAAACCTGGAAGAGAACGAGCGACATGAGAGTTACTCTTTTCCCTCGTTCCCCTAACAGTGATCCAGTGATCTCTGGGTTACCAGAGAAGGGGATCACTTTCCAATGGTTTACCTTTTCTACTTGTTTCTGCAGGTTTCTGACGCCGGACTCCCGGCAGTACTGTTTGATGAGGAGAGCGAGGGCATCGGATGAGATTGAGGCCTTTTGCTCAGTTAGACCACACAAGGTACGAAGCTGAGGGACGAGGTAGCGCTGCACAAATAGTCAATTCAGATGTTAGATATGGATAAAAGCCATTTTTGAGAGAATTAGCTTCGGAGGAGCTGGTAACCTCTGCAATAGCAATTTTTTCTTGAGCCACGTATCCAGAGATGTTGATCATCTCCATCCGATCTCTGAGAGGCTCTGGGATGGTGTCAGTCACGTTGGCCGTGCAGATAAACAAGACCTTAATTGGAACAAAGCGTGAGCAAAGGAGAAATCTGGAAGGTGGAATAGCACCAAACACACATGCCTACCTTTGATAGGTCTACGGGAACGTCCAGATAATGGTCAAGGAAGTTGACATTTTGTTCAGGATCCAGAAGCTCCAGCAAGGCAGAGGATGGGTCACCCTGGTATCCACGACCTATCTTATCCACCTAGCAAAGAGGGGTATGGAAAAAACAAGAATCCCAGCTAAGAAAGGGGATACATATCTAAGTGAACCCTGCCGGGATAAAGGCCTGTACCACTCTTTTCCGAAGGTAACACCTTTATTTAAGCGGGATACTCACTTGATGTTAATTGGGCTGTTTTTTTCCCCATTTCCACCTGACCAAGGACGGCAAACGCCCAATTATCTTATGTCTTATAAGACTGTCTTCTAAGGTATTCTGTGGGCTGAGGTGTGTTAAGAGTCAATTTGTCCCAATAATCCACTTCAAAACCGGTCAGGCCTGACAATCGTACATATTAAACTTGTTCAATATTTACAAACAAAAAGCTTCGTGAAAAACGGCATCTGTAGCAGATCAAAAATCTCTTAGGATTTTGAAAACCCTTGCGTGTGAACCCTGCTCATTCCACTCTTTCAGGCAGCAAACTCCAACTTCCACATGAATGATATTTTCTTTAAAAGTTGTGGCATATAAGTACTTATCAGGTTGTGTGTGTGCGCGTGGAGTGAGCCATATCATCTTGCAGCGGTAGAGTCGGTTAACGGTAGCATGGCCACACTGACCTCATCTATTAGCACCAGAGGGTTCTCCGTCTTAGTTTTCTTCAGACACTGGATAATCTTCCCTGGCATTGCTCCAACATACGTCCTCCTGACCATAGCAAACCATTTAGAGATAAGAGTTAATAAATCAACATATAGTTATTGTTCCTTCAGATGTGTTCTCTGGAGGGTAAACAGTTAAGATGAAGATTATTAGGTTAAAACAGAAGTTGCTGTAATGGCTGTTTTAACAACTCTTGCAAATTACCAAGACATTTGTCCCTCAAGCAGGAAAAGACAGCTACCGTATTTTCACGACCATAAGGTGCACTTAAAAGTCTTAAATTTTCCCTAAAATAGAGGGGGCTTCTTATAATGCGGTGCATCTTATGTGTGCACTAAGTTCCAAATCTGTAAATGCTGGATTTGTGGATGAGGATTGATCAAAAAATAACATGAGTACATTGCAAAATACTTCAATAAAGTACAACCAAACTCAGTTTTGCTCCCACTGCCTTTTTAAAAACACACGCTAGCATGCAGGTTTCAAGCTAGCGTACCGGTATGTTTTACCATGCCCACACCCTGTGACCCGCTGCGCCTTATATATGTGTTAAATACAGAAATAGCACCCGTAACTGAGACTGCTCCTTTTAATACGGTGCACCTTATGGTCGCGAAAATACAGTATATTAAATGTGGGTATATAAATGAAGAAAATGGAAATGTCATCTAATAATTTTAATTACCGTAATCTCTGGACTACAGAGCGTACCTGATTAAAAGCCGCATAATCTAGTCCAGAGAAATTACGGTACATCTCAACTGAAGGTTCCACAGGTGATGCTAAACCATCATTATGTGAAAGGCAAATTAGCCAAAATCCTGTTAATACAGCATGGTGCCCTAACACGCAGGCGTCCTAACAACTCAAAGGTCCAGTGACGTGTGTACAGACTTCTGACCTGTGCCCTTTAATTTCCGCCACATCTGTCATGCCGCCAACACTGAACCTGAAGTACTCTCTGTTCAGAGCTCTGGCGATGGATCGGGCAATGGATGTTTTTCCAACACCAGGAGGGCCGTAGAAACACAGGATCTTTCCCTGAGTGGAGCCACGTAACTGGCTCACTGCGATGAACTCCTGCATAACAGAGACAGGAAAGGAATCAGGATCTCTTTATATAAAAGCTTCATAGCTTCTAAAGGACCATTCACATTTTAACACTAAAAAGCACTAACCAATATGCGTTTTTTCACATCGTCCATCCCATAATGGTCCTCTTCTAGCACCTCTTTGGCTCTGTCCAGTGATAAATTCTCTTCACTGTTGGTCCCCCAGGGCATGCTCGTGAGCCAGTCCAAGTAGTTCCGCGTTACACTGGAACACACATCGTGGCGGTTAATCACCAGAATATGGACGTCACCAAATGGCGCCATGCTGTGGCAGCCCGTGGTGAGTCGTCACGCGTCGCATCATTATTACTTTAACTCTTCGTCTCAAGATTAGAATCGGGATGATGGCATTTCTGTTATGCTGCTACTGCTCCCAACAGGCAAAGGAGGCCTTAGAAAGCAGTGATCATCTTCCCTTCTTTCAACCAGTCTGTAAAATCAACAGTAAACTTCTTATAAAAATAACCATTATTAAATACTATCTTTTGTAAATGCTGCCAATGTCTTTTGAAGTTAAACAAAATAAGTTTTTATCACCTACAACTAGAACATGTTAAATCATTTTAATTAAAGCTCAGTTCATATATGCGCTGCTTGAATTCGCTCCTGCTATTTTTAACCTGTATTTATTGAGGACAGAATGCAACTCAGCCACTTAGCGACGCTTTCATGCAGAAAATGTGAAGTGATGCAGTGCAGAACTTTCCTACAGGTGACCCAGAAGGCAGCAGTCCCCCAAACAAGTTGTATTACACTTCACTTTTTGGGTGAAACAGTTCTACTAAACATCAGTGGTCACAATGCACTTAAATGAAGAACCTTCTGTAGGTGACCTACTTGAACTCTGATGAGTGGTTGTCCAGCAGTCCCAATTTGTTGAGTTCCTCATTGATGACCTCCATTATGGGCTGTGGAACCGTCCTTTCTTTGAGTCTCTCTCTGAACTTCTCCTCAATAGCTTCCTTATCCTCCTTTTCTAGTCCCAACTCCTGCAACCACACGAGCCGTCAGCCTGAAACTGACTGGAAACATACATGATTTGCTGGTCCACAGTGTCTGGAGGAACCAAACTGGAGGAAATGAGTTGAGCTGAGACCAGAACCCAGGAACAAAAATCAGGCTATGAAGGCTGTAATATATAAGTTATACAACACATTTAAAAAGTCTCACAATATGAACACTGGTGCCAGAAAGTGAAGATATGCTGCATATTAAAGAGTCAAATTAGATGATTTTACATTCCATTTAGTCCAAGTAAGAAGGAAACGGTGACTGTAAGCCTAAAAGTTCTTCATTCATTTATGGCTGGACAGTATCCCCGTTTCATTAAATACTGGTATGTTATAGGAGGAGGTATGAATTTGAGACAGTTTTGGTTGCTTGAGGCCTTAAAAGTTGGCCACATGCATGCTCACAGGGGCTTTCTGCTTATAATACTATGAACAAAGTATGAAAAACACGACTACGTTGGGAGGAGAAGGTCACCAGCAGGAAGTAGGAATTTGTAACTAAGGTCAGATTTCCCAATTGGAAAGTCGGAGGATCCTCAAAACCCCCGAGTTGACTTCCAAAGATGGCTGCCCGAGAGTGACCAATGTAGGAGATCTTCCACCTGCAGCCTTTGAGGAAATGCTGCTAGAGTACAATCTACATTTTCCATGTGTGATGTGCCAACGACGGCATGACAGCTAAATCTAGGGCTCGGTAAATCAGAGCCAATAGCTTGATGAATCCATTGCTTGCATTAGTTTTTATTTTTGTTATTCAGAGGTTTCCATCTGTGGACCCGCTTATGAACAGAGACATGACTTCTGTAAATCGGTTCAGCGCACTTCCCTGCCAGGGTTGGCCTATTGAATGACACTTACATTTCTGACATTTGGGTAAAGTTGAAGTTGCCAGTGTGGTGCGGATTAAAATCCACCCAAAAAATGGTGGCTTGTATATGAAATCTCCCCCCGTGTGTCTACCTTCTTAATGATTTTGAGCTGCTCTTGGAGGAGGTACTTCCTGTGAGTCTGTTTAATTTTCTCTTCCACCTATAAACAGAACCGGGACATATATATGGTAAATGAGCAGGGGACACATGCATACATATATGAATGGTGTGTTTAGTGACGGCTGACCTCTCGGCCCAGGCGCTGCTGCAGTTTACTCAGCTCGTACTCTTTCTTGAGCAGCGACAGGGCCTTGTAAAGACGCTTTGGGATCTGCAGGAATATAGAGTGTCAAACATGGTACAAACACAACTTCAGTGAAAGAGCTGATAGTTATGGTCATACACTTCTTTTCTTCATGCCTGTGTTCAATGAGACAAAGAACTCTAATCCAGGGGTGGGGAACCCCCGGCCTCCGGGCCATATACGGCCTACAAGACCATTTCTACCGGCCCGCAACGCAATAAGATTTTTATATTTTATATGTGCACTTATAGAGAATATTACGCGTGCAAGTTTTGTGGTGAGTGAATTAATAGCCACAAAGCTGAAACCTCACGCCGAAGGAGAGTTCGTGAAGGAGTGCCTCGCAGCCGCCGTTGAGGCGCTCGCGCCGGACAAAGTAAAATTGTTTCAAAGCGTGAATTTTTTTTTCGTGAATAACTATTGAACTAAGACATATATTGTTATGATTCCAGTGGCTAACGGTATGTTTTTATGGTCAAGGAATCTACATATGTAGTCAAAGTATATGTGGGACTAATATTTATGGTGGAAATCACAATATGGCAGGAATTGTTGCCCTTGGCGGAGGTCTGCGCTCTCCGAGTGCTTTCTAGTTGTTATTATTATTGTCTTTATCTTTCTTTCTTTTCATTTATTTTCTTGATTATCTTGTTGTATTGCAGTTTTTGTGAGTAGAGGCCTCGAACAGGCCCTTACGGGTCTCTTGCCTCAACTCTGCACCTCTTTTTTTTTATTGTTTTGTATGATCATGAAAACATATTTTACTTGTTTGTCATTTTATTCTTTTTTTTTTGGTGATTTTATATGCATGTGTGCTAAATAAATAATTCAAACTCAAATGCAGCAATCATGAGACTTAGTAACACAGTGGTTAAAGTGAGCTGTGAAAAATAGGAGACTGCACATGTCACCTCATCCCTTCTTCCTTACATGCATCTCTTCCAGGATGTCCTGGAGTTCATGTGACTCTGCCCCGGTCAGAGCTGCTCCCATATCACTGAGGTAGATGGGGTTATCCACCACTCTCTGACCAGCCTGCACCATTTGGAGGACCGACTCTCTGACACACAGGAACACACACAGAACAGTTACAGAACCTTATGATTACATACTTAAAATCTGCTGAGGAGGGGCTTTTCCACAGCTCATTTAGATTCTTCCTTCAGTTTTTACTGCATGCCTGACAAATACTACGGTGACATTAATGTGAAATCAAGAGATTGTACATGATCAAGTTTCCCTTTACTGTGAGCTTTCAGTAGAGACAAACGGAATTTGATGAGATTTGATTTGAAGTTTGATGCAGTATGGAGTAGATATACTTTTTGAAAACTACATTTTAAGTTTGCTTTGTACCTTAACTAAGAACTAAGTTTAACACAAGTACCTTAATTGAGTCTGAGTAAATAATAAAACTCAAAACCAAACTAAATGGAGAAAAATCAGGCTGTTTATGACTGTGATGAAGAGAGCTCCTGAGTTACAGATCACGAATGAACATGGATCTTTATGACAGAGACTGGGGTCTGTTATAGAGGGGGTCTGTTATAGAGGGGGTCTGTCGTAGAGGGGTCTGTCGTAGAGGGGTCTGTCGTAGAGGGGGGTGTCGAGAGGGGGTCTGTTATAGAGGGGTCTGTTATAGAGGGGTCTGTCGTAGAGGCGTCTGTCGTAGAGGGGTCTGTTGTAGAGGGGTCTGTTGTAGAGGGGGTTTGTTGTAGAGGGGGTCTGTTATAGAGGGGGTCTGTTGTAGAGGGTCTGTTATAGAGGGGGTCTGTTGTAGAGGGGTCTGTTGTAGAGGGGTCTGTTATAGAGGGGGTGTGTTGTAGAGGGGGTCTGTTGTAGAGGGGGTCTGTTGTAGAGGGGGTCTGTCGTAGAGGGGGTCTGTCGTAGAGGGGTCTGTTATAGAGGGGGTCTGTTATAGAGGGGTCTGTTGTAGAGGGGTCTGTTGTAGAGGGGTCTGTCGTAGAGGGGGTCTGTTGTAGAGGGGTCTGTCGTAGAGGGGTCTGTCGTAGAGGGGTCTGTTGTAGAGGGGTCTGTTGTAGAGGGGGTCTGTCGTAGAGGGGGTCTGTTGTAGAGGGGGTCTGTTGTAGAGGGGTCTGTCGTAGAGGGGGTCTGTTATAGAGGGGGTCTGTTATAGAGGGGGTCTGTTATTGTGCCAAACCAAGAGCGACAGAAACTCAAGTAAAACTAGTAGAAATCTTTGGTATGACAGCCTTCATTCATTATTAAGTGTGAATCAGAGTAATTAGTGAGAATGAATGCGACAGAAAACTGACTTGTAGAGGGGGTTGAGAGCGATGATGTCTCTGATCGTCTTCACAATCTCAGCTGTCAACGCCTGAGACACCAGAGAAACGTCATTTCAGTTAGACTGGTTTTGAAACGCCCTGGCAAAACAGCTTCATCCTAAGGAGAGGGTTTTGTACCTTGACCTCCTCGTTCACATCGAACTGTTCATGATGGATGTTCTCCACCTCAACCATCAGGATGTTGGAATCTGGCAAAGACTGAAGCTTCGGAGTCAAATCAGCTTCTGAAATCTAACACAAATAACAGAGGTTAAGTGTGTGAAGGCACTTAAACACTCAGCTGTATGGCCAAACTACTGTCACAGCCTCTCCCAGCAAGGAGCCAGCAGACGATTTGATGCTTCCATGTTGTCAGCAGGAGCTTCAGGCTTTGTCTACGCATTCCTGTCTCTGACCTTTCCTTTCCAGGTGTTTGAGTTTTCCTCTCTCCCTCCTACAGGGGTCCTGGCTGCAGGTGGCAGCAGCATGGGTGCTGTCTGGCTTCCAGACCTGCTTCTAATCTAACCTGCTCCTCTCAGTTCACCTTCATCAGATCATCTGCTCACTTTAGTGGTCTCTGACCACTTTCATGAGAAAGTTCTTCCTGTATGAATTCAACGTTTCCTTCGAAGAGCCTTCTCCTCTTATCCAAGACCTAAAGAAGCCGCTTGATAAGAGGTGAAACATTTTGGAAAAGCTAAAGAAAGTCCAGCTGATTTTTCTTAAGCCAAGCATTCCTTCCACCTGGATGACTGAGAACATTCAGTGATATCCAGCTCTTACCGCCATCTTGTTACACTGACTCTGACTGGAACCACTCTCATTGTTCCACTTAGGTTAATTAACTATGGATTAATCAGAACAAATCGCTATTTAAATTTGCACCTACTAACTTCCATTGGTCTGTGTGGTAGGATAACTGAAGGAGGAAGTATACATTGGATAGATGTTACACCAGAACTTCAAGCCCTGACCAGTACATGAGCATCACCAACAAGTACAAGATTGTATTGCTTGAGTAAAATCAAATGTCCTTCCTGCTGTAATGACAGCAATGAGACCCTCTTTGTTTTTCTGGTACTGGAGCCCATCAAATTGGCCAACGTCTTCTATAGCTATGCTAATACTTATGCTATATACCTTTCCCTCCAGCTCCTCTTTGTGAGACTCTGTTTGCTCCTTGCGAATTTGTTTGGACTTGTATCTTGACGATGGTCTTCGTTGGGTCTCACTCTCCTCCTCCTGCTCAGACTGAACATCCATCTGTTTTGTAATCCTAATCCTGCAAGAGCACAAAATCAAACAAATTCTACTGCAGTCTCTTTCCAGCCTGTCACAACACATTTTCTACAGTTGTGCTGAACTCGTGGCCACAACCAACAACATGGCTAACCTGCGGTGTCCCATGACAATCATCCTCAGTTTGTCTCCGAGGTCCTGCATCTCATGAATCTGAACAAATGTTCCTGTGGAGTAGATGTCATCAAGGGAGTCAGCCACATCGGACTCATTGCTGCAAGAAACAGAAACACTCTTCACAGTCAGACAGATGACACGTTCTCAGTCTTCAACAGATTTGACTGAATTACCATGTAGCACATTGTGGTTATATCAGAACCACTGCTGGAATCACTAGCAGAGGGCAAATGCAGACTAACACTCACTGCCTCATACTGAATTACAGTATGACCACCACTACAAAATGTCATGGCACGTGGTGATCTGCACTCCCATTTATATTAAGTTCAGTGGCAAGAGGATTATTGAGGGGCGTGTTGGGACTGACAGTTTCAGCTGTGTAGCAACCAGACCATCAGGGAATGAAGATGATGCAGTGATATTTGGGACATACTTGTCATCTTTCTTGAGAAAGACTCCAGCATACGGCTGAGCTAAACGGACTTTTCTTCTCAACAGCTCCATCAGTCCTTTGTTCTTCACCTGTCACAAAGACATCATGAATACAGAATAGCCTGTTAAAAAAACATTTATACACACTTCTGTTTGGGGGAAAAAAGAAACATTTTCTTTAAATAGGTTTTCTTTTTTACTACACGATGATTCTTACAGAAAAAAAAGCATTATGATATGAAAATTAAGTTATTGTAATTAATGCTACCAAACACTAGCTAAACCAATGAAAGCCACAATTCAATCTTTATACTAATTTAGTTCTAAAATGAGTTCAGCTGAGCTACAACAGAGATCTTATTACAATCAAAGAACACAAATGTAACGTGATAAAAACTACACATCTCTCTCCGTCCTATGTTAGCTATTCAACCACATCTGAAAAGGTAATAAGACCTCTCTGATAAAGTATAAAAGGAGTTTTAAAATTTCCTGAGGATATATTATTTGTATTAAAATAGAGACGGTTGCTCAGTGTGCCTCTATATCGTGGCTAGCCTGGGAAGCTACCTGGGTTATGTTGGACATGCCAAAACCTGGAACTTTTATTGGAAACTGAAAGAATAGTTTCACCAAGAACCTCTGTGTGAGGCGCGCATTAAAAAGGATGTAAGGTTACATCATCTTCACCTCTATGATCTTGATGAAGCGAGGGAACACGGGGTTCCTGCTGACAGCGATCAACGGCACATTGGGGAAGACCTCCGGGACCATCATGGGGGTCAGAGCCGTCATCTGAGGACCGTTGCCGGGTATCCCTCCGTCTCCCACAGAGCCTTCCCCCGCAGGACTCTCCGCATCGTCTTCTCCTGAGAAGTCGGCGCCGCTTCCACTGCTTACGAACATCCGAGCCTGCATCACGAAGGGACGGGGTCTGGCTGAGGGGAGCGCCGGCTGGCCACCAAAAACGGATCCTACCCGTGCCCAACGGTTACATCCAAATCTCGACCGGCAGCCAGGTGACATTGCAGCTTTAGAGGCGAAGTTAGACAACAGTGGGACGCATGTGTCAGGAGAGGTCCCTGCACCAGAAAGAGGCCGTGATGGCTGGAACGACTTCAGGACGGGGATGCCATGAAGACGAGGTACTCTCCCACCGGTCCTGAAGGCCATCGGCCCCTGTGGTTTTAGGGAAAAGGCTGGGTTTCTGTGCAGATGCCTCGCAGCGCTGAACATGTTCCTGTAAGCCGCCATGTTGATCTGGATACTTCTACGGCACGTGACTAATCATCTGCGTCTGCGTTTGATGACGTAGAGTCGACGATGAAGAGGATGAAGCAAAGGTTCAAACCCAACAGCCGCTTACACACACACACACACACACACACACACAGAATCAGAAGCAGATTTATTGCCATTGTTCATGTAATACACAGTATTACACAAATTAGGAATTTGTCATGGTGTGACGCTGCGACATTCAACATAAAGAAGACCACACTAGAATAAGATAAATAAAATAAAATAAGACATATATACAGTATATACATAAATAGTAAGTGGTAAGAGGTAAGTGGTAAGAAACAGTGCACACACAGACACATGAGGGAGGAAGCAAGGAATTGCTCCAATATGCTGTTTATAATCGAGTGGAACATCTTCACCAGGTTACTGCTGATACACATCCCTCTTTATTAGGATCTAATTTATCTTGAGTTTGAAAAAGGGCATTATTATCTCTGGTTCTACATGCTAGGAAAATACCCACACTTAAATATTCATAATTGTTCCAAAATTTCTACTGTTCAGATATCCTTTTTGGGCATGGTTAAGTGTGATTGTGCTGTAATTTATGATTCACCCAAATATCTTCTTTTTCAATAGGCAATTCTTTGTAGGATTTGTTTAGTTGCTTTTAGTTTTTCCAGTATTGCAGTTCATTACTTTTTCTGAGGCCATTGGTGTGTTTTTCTGAGCTCTGCATCAAAACACTTGTTATTGGTTTTGTTTAGATGTTGCTGATTTCTTCATGTTTGATAGAATAGCCAGATGTTCAAAGCTTAACTTTCCTAGAATTTTAGCAAAACAGTTGCCCGTGCAGACAACCCCTATTGAACTGTTTTGCTGCCAAATATATGTTAGTAGTGATTTCGGTTGTGTTGCTACCATGGTGGGAGCAATGTGTGTCTCCCATGAGTCTCCTTGTAGCCTGCCATTAAAAATGTTTAGTCCTAGTGATCAACACAGCTGTAGTAGTTTAATTTTTTTGTCATATTTTTCCTAGGCTGTTGTGATATTTGGGTTAAGTGGATATGTATGTATGTATGTATGTATGTATGTATGTATGTATTTATTTGTCCCTGTGTTCATTAATGTCAGGAGTTTTGCCTGGTCAAGCATTGATGCCCCCACAGACGAGGAGCTTACCCTGGGTCTGTTAGTGAAGGATATTATCACCAAGGTGTGAAAAACAGTTTTTTTTAGAGTATGGCAATATTGCACATACGTTTTTTTTCTGCTGAGATTGTATCCATTTAATTTAAGCATAACCTTAGATTCACCTATTTTTCTGTTTGATCTTAAGTTTTGTATATATATATACACACATACACATATATACACACGCATATATATACACATATATATGTATATATACACACACACACGTATATTATATATATATATAATCCTCCTCTCCTCTCTTCTCCTCTCTCCTCTCCTCCTCACCCAGTAGATCAGTGATGTTATTTCTTGTGTAGTTTTCTGCTTGTGTAGTTTGATATATATATATATATATATATATATATATATTATATATATATATATATATATATGTATATATATATATAAACCAATGCATTAATGTACCACTGTTCAACAACATCTGACATCTATGACATCTATTTGACAATAAAATGTTGCATATTTATTCATATCTGTGTTTACTCATTATTGTCCAGTTTGAAAACAGGTCATAAATGCTACTGATTGTGGTACCATTATAATAGTTTCCTAATCATCACTCTGTTTAAATCTCTCATTCATCTTCATCATCATCCTCATCAGAGTTTTCGATATCCTCCTGAGAATCTTCCTGCTCTTCCAAAGCTGCTCTATATTCCACTTCCTCTTCCACTGTTGGGTCAAGGGCCTCCGTGATATCTAATCCGCTGGGATATTCGTCTTGTGGTGGCAGGGGTAGGGGTGGGCTGTACCCTTCCCCTGAATATTTCAAACCCCATCCAATGTACATATTTTCAAATTTTCTAGAAGAATATAACATATGGGTTTGTTATAGCATTTTCTCACCACTAGGAATCGTAAACAAGGGCAGAATGTGGTAGTTCTTACTTTCCACAGGCATATGCATGAGCCCCAGGCCAGATGTTTGAATGTAACACAGCTACTGCGTGGTCAGGAATCAGACTGGAAGACAACCTTAAGGTCCATGGAGGAGTGTCGAAAATTTCTAGGAAGGATTATTAGACATTAATTTTGTTCCAATAGACAGTTCGCGATTAAAACTAGGACTAGGTTTTTAAAGGTGAGAGACTACCTGCATCTTGGGAGACAGGTGTAAGGAGTGGGGGCCCAACCTCTGGCTCAGGCTCCTCTGATTCTTCTTCCAATTCTTCATTCTCTCCTTCCTCATCCAAATGTGCACTTTTTTTCACAACCATGTTCAGCCAAGTACAGCGACCCTTTAAAGTCCATATTTACACAATAATGACATCACCTGAGAAAACTGTCTTTGTGCTTACTTTGGATGACTTTCATACCTGTGGGAGGATGTGTTGAACATGGTGGACCCAGGAAGACAATGATGTTGCCATTTCAGAACCTGGAATACCTTCAAAGTCAGGATTCACTTCATTGCTGCCCTGGGGCAAATCAGCCTCCTCTTCATCTTCTTCCTCATTAGACTGGTAAAAGCCCTTCGGGCTAACATGTGTGCCAGCTGAAATCCGGGCAATCTGTGCTCTCAAATAGTTGGCTTCATTCCCAGGGAAGGGTGGGTAGCTTATAATTGGGGACTCCAGCCTCCCAGTGAAATATTTGCGAATTTGGCGTGCAGCATTGATCTGTGCAGGGCTAACAGTAGGAAGCTTTTTCCATGGAAGACCAGGCTCAATGCACACATAGTACACAAATTTGTTAGCACCTGTTCCAATGTCCTCTTTTGGCACTGCTGGTTGGGGATTGTAGGCCACGGAAGGCAGTGGAGGCATCTAAAATTGTCATACATGGGACAAATGTTATGTTGACTGTAAAAAGATTGAAACAACTTTCCTTGTGTTGCTAAAAAAACAGAATAAAAACAGGTAAAGAAGGTTAAAAGGTATATTACAGAACAGAATAAAAACAGGTAAATAATACAGTTGAGTGAGTGACTTTCAGTTCTATAAGAGGGACTGTCAATAAATCTAAAGCTATAACTGCAGGAAGTTCAGGTTAAATTTATAAATCCAGGGCCATTGGTGCATGTCTTAATTGCAGGAACCTCCCTTGAATTTACAGGAACTTTTACTGGACCTAACTGAGTCACTGGAGCAGGGTAGGGAATTAGATTAGGGAATTAGATCACCCCTGAAAACCTCCACAGTGGGGCTTGAGGATTACTTGGCACTGATTAGCTAAACCTGGAGAATGGTGTGAAACGGAGCCCAGCAGATGAGAAGCATTTGTGTGACTGACTGACTTTCAGAGTGTCAACAAATATAAAGTTTGTAACTACCTTTTTTTTTTTTTAAATGAAGAAAGAATGTGAGTATAATTTGCTCTAGATGGCATATCAGCCTCTATTCTCTCTTTGAGGAATCATGGACTAACTATTTATGCTAATTGCTGGCTAGCTTTACAAACTCACAGTTTAAACAGATTATCTGTTAACCATTACCCTAATGGGTATTCTGAAATTATTGTTCACCAACACAGGAATGATACACTCAAATGTATCCCGTTTTTGCAAAATATTGACTAGTGTGCCCTGGGAGTCTCGTCTACTTGAGTATGATCACGATGGCAGTCTGAAGTTAAATGTAAATCCTGTATCCAACCTCAAACATGTTGTGTTTGAACTCTTCTCTTCTATTTGAGTTCCTTGTTCACTCTCACTAGTAGTTGTGTTGACAGTCTTCTTTTCTCTCTTACACACATCCACTTTCTTACCTCATCCTCATTATCTTCAAGTTCTGCATTTGTCTCCTCTTCCTCAGTTATTTCATCTGATCTCTGTTCTTCTTCTTCCTCTTCCTCTTCCTCTCCTTCTCTGTACGTAGCTTCGGCAATGATATAGTTATTCTCTCTTCCCAAAATCTTCCCCCACAGTCGGCAACGTGGTAATTGCTCTGACTGAGCCAGCTGCTTAAGAGCGAGGATTATCCTCTGCATCTCTATTCTGCCCAAACCCACTCCAGCCTGCTCCATGTAGAAGCTAATCTCATTCAAATTAGGGAGGGGAGTATCCACCTGAAGAAGAAAAAGTGACACATGTAATATGGTTTGGGAAAAAATGCTCAGACCAGTTTTGAGGTGAAAAGGCAAATTAATACCAGCTCCTCTTCCTGTTCTGTCTGACAAAAGAGCAGTCGATGCTTCTCGGCTAGCTCATCGGCAACAGTAGTCTCTGGAAGCTTTGGTAGAGCTCTCTCATTATCTAAACAGAAACTCTGCTTTATCTCATGGCTCATGTCCTCAATTATATCCATCACATTATTTGGACGTTCGTCTGTCACTTTGATCAGCAGCTGAGTGAGGTGATCATACCTGGAGAACATAAGCAAAGCATTCCACAATGGTACTTTAGAGAAGAATATTTAAAAATAAATTCTCTTTTCATAGAAAAGGTTATTCCAGGTATATCTATATAGTGTGATCGGTTTGATAATGCAGCACTGCTTTGTGGCTTGGAGTTTTTTTCCCTCCCTAAAAATTCTTAAAGTATTAAAGATTAATAAAGTTTTGGGTAACCAATTTAAAAGTAATGTGACTTAATTCTGATACCAAAATTAAATCTACATTAAAACTACATCTAATTTTATGTGTAATCCATCCTATAACCTATTAGTAACCACCATTCTAAAAATCTAGATTCCAAAATCATATCATTGTAAGTAGTTGATTGAAGTTTAATCTTAGTCAATCAGCGATTTTAGACACCATGATCTATCACAATTAAAACAGCTTAATTGGGACCTGGGTGCAGTTCCTAAAAATGTCATTAACATACTGCAAAATCCCTCATTATCCATTTGTTTCATGTAGTCTTTACCTGTTAATTTCCACATTTGTGCATGATTATGACAGCAACTGTCAAAAATCTAATCCCATTTCCTTGTAACAGACTGCTGATGCTTTATATATTTAACATTTTAATTGGTAGCAAATGAGGAACACAATATAAAGTGTTTTCAGAACAATGCTAATGTACTTACAAATTCAGGTCCCCTGTGGTTTCACATTTCATCAGAAAAGCTTTGAGTGAGCTTGCGTCATGTGGTGTTTTCTGACTTTTCTCTGTCTGTCGCTCTGGATGCTCCATTTTCTGATCACATTTGCCATTGGTAGGAGTCTGCAGGCAACAGTGGCATAAAGAATATAAACTATTTGCAGCTTGAATCATAGAAAAAACACAAGATAATTCTACAGAACTTGTGTTCCTCTACCTCTGGTCCACCTGTTCTACTCTAATATGCCATAAAATTATTTCCTAAAATAAAAAAATCTCAAATCATGAGACAATATTTTTTGTTTGTTAACAAGAAAAATTAAAACTAAACTCTAGACACTCAAAAATGACAGTTCTCAACATTTTTTGTATTTTAAACATATGAATGCAGTCAGAAGTTTTGGCCTTCATGTATGTTCAGAAGTCCCCCTTTCTCACCCACAAAAACGGCGCAGAACTAGCGATTGAACATCACATTATCCGCCCTGCATTTTAGCAGAGGATAGGTTTATGACATTACCATAATTCTGTTTTTAATATCTTACCTTGTTATCATTTGTAGTTTCTGCCATATTTCGTGACTGGTTGAAGTTAATGGATATCATTAATATAAAGACAGTTGTACTACAATGTAGCATAGTTGTAATCAAGTTCATTTTACCTTTGATCATTAAAAGATCAAATGCCAATTTGATCCTTTCAACTTCAAGGTTTTTTTTGAAGACTTTTCCATGTCTTGTTATATCGCTCTCCCTCAATGAGAGCTTCCTTGCGGCCCACTGGGCATATCAGGTCTATCCCAATGAAACTCGGCAATCAGGTTAAGATACAATATAAAGGAATGATGCACCCTGAAGCATTCCTCAGGCCCATACCCCTTCCAATTGGTCCCAGATACTGGAGGCCCCAACCCCAGTGGCAGAATGAGGGGAATAGTGGCTGGTGGAGATAGGTTTTAACTGAGAAACATGGAAAGTGTGATGGATCATTATGGATTCAGGTAGGGTCAACTGCAGAGGGATTATTAACCTTTTCAATCGGGAAAAGGTCAGTAGATAGGAGCTGAGTTACGGTGGCGGTTAGCAGAACGCTGGTTAGAGTCCTGGGTGCGCTCCTTCACACTGCCCTCTGGATGAATTCCTGCACTGACGTAACCGCTATATCCCCTACCTGGGACAAGAGTAAAGGGGGTGCTGATAGCTCAGTAATGCCTCAAAAGGGGATAAGCCAGTAGTAGAGCACTTCACCCAGGAAAGATGGGTACTCCACTGAGAAGGGTTGGTGGCAGCAATGCAGGGAATGGCTGACTCAAGGTATATATTTGCACTCTTGGACCGACCATTAGACTGGGGGTGATAATCAGAAAAAAGGTTATTCAAGCTGACTGAGGCTCCCAGGGCCTTTTCAGGGCCCTGTAGGAATACCATGTAGGAATACCATGAACATGAAATGTGGTCTACAAGGAGGTTAGTAGTCTCTAGAGTGGTGGGGAGTTTAGGCAGGGTTAGGAATTGGACGGCCTTTGAGAACTGATCCACAACCGTTAGAATGACCGTGTTCCTCTTTCCAAGGGGAGGCCATGTTAGCCCACAGAACTCCCCAAACAGTTGACAAGTACTGGCAGGCCAAGCAGGCTGCAGTGTAAGCTGTCCGAGAGGTGAAAACTTGGGTTTGGGAGGAGTTCGGGGAAGCCATGCAGAAAGAATATTGGTCAGCCTTGAAAAAAATTCTGGAAAACCAGTTGGTGTGTTAGGAGGGGGAAGCAGAGCTCTGCTAACACTCTTTATAGTGAGGGTGGGGACCTTCTGACTTAAACTGGGGATATTGTCAGACAATGGATGGAATACTTCAAGGAGCTCCTCAATCCTGTTGTCACGCCTTCCACTAAGAAAGTAGGGGCTGGGGACTCTGAGGAGGACTCTGCCATCACCCAAGCCGAAGTCACAGAGGTAGTTACCAAAATCCTCGGTGGCAGGGCATTGGGGGTGGATGAGATCCGCCCTGAGTACCTCAAGTCTTTAGATATTGTAGGGTTGTCTTGGCTGCACGCCTCTGCAACATTGCATGGCAGTCGGGGACAGTTGGAGTGCCAGACCAGGGTGGTTGTACCTCTTTTTAAAAAGGGGTATTGGAGGGTGTGTTCTAACTATAGTGAGATCACACTCCTCAGCCTCACTGGGAAGGTCTACGCCCAGGTACTGGCCAATAATCGATCCCCGGATTCAGTAGGAAAAATATGTTTTTTCTTCCCGGCCGTGAAACACTGGACCAGCTCAATATCCTCAGTAACATTTGTTTTGTTGATCTGGAAAAGCCATTCGACCGTGTCCCTCGAGGTATCCTGTGGGGAGTGCTCCATGAGTAAGGGGTCCAAGGCCCTCTGTTAAGGGCTGTCCAGTCTCTGTACCACCGGTGCAAGACTTTTGTTTGCATTGCCGACAATGTTTGCATTGTCCTTTGTCACCAGTTCTATTCATAGCCTTTGAGAACGACAGGATTTCATCCTTGCTTTTTGCAGAGGATGTTGTCCTACTGGCCTTCCTAAAGCAAGACCTCCAGCATGCACTGGCAGGTTGCTGCTGAGTGCAAATCAGTTGGGATGAAAATTATCATCCCCATATCCGAGGTGATGTTTCTTGACTGGAAAAGGGTGGTTTGCCCTCTCGAGGTTGGTGGAGAAGTCATGCCTCAGGAGTTTGTTCACGAGTGAGGGAAGGATGGAGTGTGAGAATGACAGGCGGATTGGTGGAACCTTTGCAGTTATGTAGTCGGTGTAATGGACCCTCATGGTGAAGTGAGAGGTTTGTTGAAAGGTGAAGCTCTTGATTTACCGGTCAGTCTACCCTCCTACTCTCACCTATGTTTATGAACTTCGGGTAATGTCCTAAAGAACAAGATAGAGGACACAAGTGGCTAAAATGAGTTTCCTCCACAGAGTGGCTGGGCGCTCCATTAGAGATTGGGTAAGAAGCTCAGTCACTCAGGAAGAGCTTAGAGAGCCGCTGCATCTTCACATCGAGAGGAGTCAACTAAGGTGGCTTGGGCACCTATTTCAGATGCCCTAGGGAGGTGTTCCAGGCATATCCCACCGGGAGGAGGCCCAGAGGCAGACCCAGGACACGCTGGAGAGACTATGACTATGTACTTCCACATATACATTTTGAGACAACTGGGGAGAAAGACACAGGTGTGCTGGATTGTGTTGATTGTGGTTGTGACAAAGTCCAAGGAGAAACTGCACTAGGAGTGGTGAAGGACTGAAAGCGATGATGGACTGGTGATGGGAGGACTGGAGGAACCCTGCCCGATTGGATTGACTATGCTGGCAGCAGCCTTGACAAACCCTTACAGGTTTCTTCCCTCCAGGGTGGATAACCAAAAACATTGGAGGACGACATGTCAACAAGTCATCCTTGATTAATGAGCCCATTTCAGTAGGTCTGACCTCAATGCCAAGGGAACAAACTTAAACTGGTTGGGGCAGGCACTGAGGCTTGGCTGGCCCTTAATAGCTGCCTTCAGCCTTCTTCAATCTCCAAGGACAGTCACCACTACAAGGTGGTGAGAAAGAATGGGAGTTACATCCTGGTCAGGCTTATGCCCTTTCTGGAACTGATGAGGGCTTGATGTTATGGTAAGAGATTGTGAAATTAAATCTGATAAAACAAAACAAAAAAAAAAAAAACCCACAAAGACTATCGGCCTGGTGAGAGGTAATCTTGTTTGTCTGGCTACTGGTCCGTCAAAAGTTACTCCAAGATTCCTCACAGAGAGACTATAGTCTAATGTTTGTTGGCCACTACTTAATGCACTAACCAACACCCATGCCTCGGTCACTCCACACACCCAACTTGCTCTTACTGCCTATTCATTGACATCATCTAGTCATGATTTGTAATTTATGCTTGAACCTTTTTTTTCTGTTAAATAAACATTGTGTTAATTTTGACCACAGTGTGTCTGTCATGGCTATACGAGCCAGGCTGTGGCACAGGTCTTGTGTTCAGTCAAAATGAGAAAAGCTTCTTTGGTGCCCTCAAGCCAATGGCATCACTGCCTCTAATGACATCTCCCTTGCCAACAGCTCCTGGTTTTCGATTTTGTAATTCCTCTCAACAGATGACAGGCAGTGGTAGAAGAAAGGGCAGGGTGGAACTTGTGGTTAATCTTGAGAAAGGATGGTCCCCATCCCTACATTTGAAGTATCCACTTCTACCACAAACCGACACTCTGGTATCTGAAGGATGGTTGAAGACATGGAAAAACTGTTATGCAGTAGGGGACCACTGAAGTGACCCTTGGTGGATATCAGGGCTGTGAGGGGGGACTGTAACACAACTGTGGTTCCTGAAAAAACAGCTATAAATGCAAAACCCAGGAATCATTGCAATTGCTTCTGAGTCTCTGGAACAAGCAAAGAAGTGGCTGCTAAAACCTTTGCTCGATCCATCTGGATCTTTCCTACAGACAAGATGTAACCAAGAAAGGAGACTGAGGAGGCATGAAATTCTCTGCCTTAACAAAAAGTTAGTGCTTCATATTATACTGTAATATAATATGGATATGGCCTCCATAATCAATAGAAGGCCGAAGGCCGATTCAAGGATGAGTAATGTCTGGTGACGTGCCAGGTCATTTGCACAGTCCTAGGGCCAATGTGGTGGCAATTAAGACCTCCCTGAAGTTGTAATATTCCCTGGGCACACAGGTGAGGTCTGGAAAACATAGAGACGAGTAGATGCCAGAAGCGACAGTCTAATCGAAAGAGTCAATTTATGGGTTAAGAAACAATGGCAGACAGGGTGATGGTAAGGGTAAGGGTAAAAAGTGAAGTGTTTTCAGCCGTGTACCAGACATGCACGCCAGAGATTTCTGGTGCGTTCTACTGCGTTCTGCTGCAGATGGACATTTATTTACAGAATAAATGTCCATTCGGAATACTGGCAGACATTAGAGGAGCAAGAGAGACTCAACCTATCCGCAGGCTTAAACACACTCTCTGCCAGATTGTAATGTCAATGGAGGCAATGAAAATCTGCACCAAAATGCAACACACAAACAGCAGAGGATTAAATACTGTGGAAAAGGGTGTAAAATTGGTTGATGTCTGGGGAGAAAGAAATATGTGTGCAGGATTGTGCTGATTGTGATGGAGCAGGCTGTAACAAATTTTAAAGCTTTGTTTTATTAAGGGAAACATAATAGTTACTGTTGGCCATAACTATACCAATAAAACAGTCACAAACCTTCACACACACATATACATACGTATGTATATACATACATACACCCCCCTGGAAGAGCTGATGGAAATGGCTGGGGAGAGGGCTGTCTGGGCATCCCTCCTGAAGCTGCTGCCCCTGCAACCCGGATCCGGATAAGCGGGAGAAAATGAAACAAAACGAAACACACACACACACACACACACACACACACACACACACACACACACACATATATATACATACACACACACACTATACACACCCAAACGCACAACTACACACAAGTACACAGACACACACACACACACATTTTCTAGTCATCACACTGTTTAACTGTCTCAGTCATCATTTTCATCCTCCTCCTCATCAGAGTTTTCGATATCCTCCAGAGAATCTTCCTGCTCTTCCAAAGCTGCTCTATATTCCACTTCCTCTTCCACTGTTGGGTCAACGGCCTCTGTGATATCTAATCCGCTGGGATATTCGTCTTGTGGTGGCAAGGGTAGGGGTGGGCTGTACCCTTCCCCTGAATATTTCAAACCCCATCCAATATACATATTTTCAAATTTTCTAGAAGAATATAGCATATGGGTTTGTTATAGCATTTTCTTACCATTAGGAATCATAAACAAGGGCAGAATGTGGTAGTTCTTACTTTCCACAGGCATATGCATGAGCCCCAGGCCAGACGTTAGAATGTAACACAGCTACTGCGTGGTCAGGAGTCAGACTGGAAGACAACCTTAAGGTCCATGGAGGAGTGTTGAAAATTTCTAGGAAAGGATTAATAAACATTAATATTGTTCCAATAGACAGTTAGCGATTAAAGCTAGTACTAGGTTTTTAGAGGTGGGAGACTACCTGCATCTTGGGAGACAGGTGTAAGGAGTGGGGGCCCAAGCTCTCTCTCAAGCTCCTCTGATTCTTCTTCCAATTCTTCATTCTCTCCTTCCTCATCCAAATGTGCACTTTGTTTCACATCCATGTTCAGCCAAGTACAGCGACCCTTTAAAGTCCATATTTACACAATAATGACATCACCTGAGAAAACTGTCTTTGTGCTTACTTTAGATGACTTTCATACCTGTGGGAGGATGTGCTGAGCATGGTGGACCCAGGAAGACAATGATGTCGCCATTTCAGAAACTGGAATACCTTCAAAGTCAGGATTCACTTCATTGCTGCCCTGGGGCAAATCAGCCTCCTCTTCATCTTCTTCCTCATTAGACTGGTAAAAGCCCTTCGGGCTAACATGTGTGCCAGCTGAAATCCGGGCAATCTGTGCTCTCAAATAGTTGGCTTCATTCCCAGGGAAGGGTGGGTAGCTTATAATTGGGGACTCCAGCCTCCCAGTGAAATATTTGCAAATTTGGCGTGCAGCATTGATCTGTGCAGGGCTAACAGTAGGAAGCTTTTTCCATGGAAGTCCAGGCTCAATGCACACATAGTACACAAATTTGTTAGCACCTGTTCCAATGTCCTCTTTTGGCACTGCTGGTTGGGGATTGTAGGCCACGGGAGGCAGTGGAGCCATCTAAAATTGTCATACATGGGACAAATGTTATGTTGATTGTAAAAAGATTTAAACAACTTTCCTTGTGTTGCTAAACAACAGAATAAAAACAGGTAAAGAAGGTTAAAAGGTATATTACAGAACAGAATAAAAACAGGTAAATAATACAGTTGAGTGAGTGACTTTTAGTTCTATAAGAGGGACTGTCAATAAATCTAAAGCTGTAACTGCAGGAAGTTCAGGGTAAATTTATAAATCCAGAGCCATTGGTGCATGTCTTAACTGGGTTAAGGTTAAAAAAAGGTATATTACAACAGCTGCTGTTTACTCAATATTTATTAACCCAGTGATGTGTGAACAGATAGAGCTTGCAGCGATAAAGTGGAACAAAAAAATGTCAATCCTCTACCGCTTATCCAGGGTCGGGTCGCGGGGGCAGCAGCCGAAGAAGAGAAGCCCAGACTTCCCTCTCCCCAGCTACTTCTTCCAGCTCATCCGGGGGGATCCCCAGGCGTTCCCAGGCCAGTCCTGGGTCTTCCCAGGGGTCTCCTACCAGAGGGACATGCCCTGAACACCTCACCAGGGAGGCGCCCAGGGGGTATCCTAACTAGATGCCCAAGCCACCTCATCTGGCTCCTCTCAACGCGGAGGAGCAGCGGCTCTACTCAGAACTCCTCCTGGATGGCAGAGCTTCTCACCCTATCTCTAAGGGAGAGCCCATCCATCCTACGGAGAAGCTCATTTCAGCCCCTTGTACCCGTGATCTTGTTCTTTCGGTCATTACCCAAAGCTTACCATAGGTGAGGGTAGGAACGAAGATCGACTGTTAAATCGAGAGCTTCGCCTTTTGGCTCAGCTCTCTCTTCACCACTACGGACCGGTGCAGAGTCCGCATTACTGCGGATGCCACACCGATCTGCCTGTCGATCTCCTGCTCCATTCCTCCCTCACTCGTGAACAAGACCCCGAGGTACTTGAACTCCTCCACTTGGGGAAGGATCTCCTCCTTGACCCGGAGAAGAAACTCCACCTTTTTCCGGATGAGAACCATGGCCTCGGATTTGGAGGTGCTGATTTTCATCCCAGCCGCTTCACATGCGGCGCCGAACCGATCCAGTGATTGTTGGAGGTCACAGGCTGATGACGCCAACAGGACCACATCATCTGCAAAAAGTAGAGACCCGATCCTGTGGTCACCAAACTGGACCCCTCAACACCATGACTGCACCTAGAAATTCTGTCCATAAAAATTATGAACAGAATCGGTGACAAAGGGCAGCCCTGGCGGAGACCAACCCTCACTGGAAGCGAGTTCAACTTACTGCCAGCAATGCGGACCAAACTCTGACACCAATCGTACAGGGAGCGGACGGCCCATATCAGTGGGCCTGACACCCCATACTCTCGGAGAACCCCCCACAGGACCCCCCGAGGGACACGGTCGAATGCCTTCTCCAAATCCACAAAACACATGTGGACTGGTTGGGCAAACTCCCATGCACCCTTGAAGACCCTGCTGAGGGTGTAGAGCTGGTCCACTGTTCCACGCCCAGGACGAAAACCACATTGCTCCTCCTGAATCCGAGGTACGACTATCCGGCGGAGCCTCCTCTCCAGTACCCCTGAATAGACCTTACCAGGGAGGCTGAGGAGTGTGATCCCCCTATAGTTGGAACACACCCTCCGGTCCCCCTTCTTAAAAAGAGGGACTACCACCCCGGTCTGCTAATCCAGGGGCACCGCCCCCGATGTCCACGCAATGTTGCAGAGTCGAGTCAGCCACGACAGCCCTACAACATCCAGAGCGTTGACAGTGCACTGCTTCCCCTTCCTCAGATGCCGGATGGTGGTCCAGAACCTTTTCGAGGCCATCCGAAAGTCGTTCTCCATGGCCTCACCAAACTCTTCCCATGCCCGAGTCTTTGCCTCGGCAACCGCCGTAGCTGCACACCGCTTGGCCTGCTGGTACCTATCTGCTGCCTCAGGAGTCCCAAAGGCCAGTAAGGCCTGATAGGACTCCTTCTTCAGCCTGACGGCATCCCTCACCACTGGTGTCCACCAGTGGGTTCGGGCATTGCCGCCAACCACCACCTTGCGGCCACAGCACCGGTCAGCCGCCTCAACAATGGAGGCACGGAACATGGTCCACTCAGACTCAATGTCCCCCGCCTCCCCCGGGACATGGTCAAAGCTCTCCCGGAGGTGTGAGTTGAAGCTCCTTCTGACAGGAGACTCTGCCAGGCGTTCCAGCAGACCCTCACAATACGTTTGGGTCTGCCGGGTCTGTCCGGCATCCCCCCCCACCATCGGAGCCAACTCACCACCAGGTGGTGATCAGTTGACAGCTCCGCCCTTCTCTTCACCCGAGTGTCCAGAACATGCGGCCGCAAATCCGATGACACGACCACAAAAGTCGATCATTGATCTGTGGCCTAAGGCGTCCTGGTGCCAAGTGCACATGTGGACGCCTTTATCCCTGAACAAGGTGTTTGTTATGGACAAGATGAGTACAGAAGTCCAATAAAAAAACACCATTCGGGTTCAGATCAGGGGGGCTGTTCTTCCCAATCACGCCTCTCCAGGTCACACTGTCATTGCCAAGTGAGCATTGAAGTCACCCAGGAGGACGACGGAGCCACCAGAAGGAGCACTCTCCAGCACTCCCTCTAAGGACTCCAGAAAGGGTGGATACATTGAACTGCTGTTTGGGCCATAGGCACAAACAACAGTCAGGATCCGTCCCCCCACCCGAAGGCGAAGGGAGGCTACCCTCTCATCCACCAGGGTAAACTCCAATATACAGGCACTGAGCTGGGGAGCAACCAGAATTGCCACCCCTGCCCGTTGCCTCTCACCATCGGCAACTCCAGAGTGGTAGAGAGTCCAACCCCTCTCGAGAAGACTGGTTCCAGAGCCCTTGCCGTGCGTCGAGGTGAGGCCGACTATATCTAGTCAGAACTTCTCAACCTCATGCACCAGCTCAGGCTCCTTTCCCACCAGAGAGGTGACATTCCATTCCCTAGAGCCAGTTTATGCAGCCGGGGATCAGACCGCCAAGGTCCCTGTCTTCGGCCGCTACCCAACACACAATGCACCCGACCCCCTTGGGCCCTCCTGCAGGTGGTGAGCCCACGGGAAGGGGGTTCCATGTTGCCTCTTCAGGCTGTGCCCGGCCGGACTCCATGGGCAGAGGTCCGGCCACCAGGTGCTCGCCAACGTGCCCCACCCCCAGGCCTGGCTCCAGGAGGGGGCCCCGGTGACCCGCATCCGGGCAAGGGAAACATAGGAACAATGTTGTTTTCCATCATTAGGGGGTCTTGGGCTACGCTTTGTCTGATCCCTCACCTAGGACCTGTTTGCCATGGGTGGCCCTACCAGGGGCATAAAGCCCCAGACAACGGAGCTCCTAGGATCATTGGGACACGCAAACCCCTCCACCACGATAAGGTGGTAGCCCAGGAGGGGCAAAAAAATGTCACATGGGTAAAACTGTCTGCACAGTTCATGGAGCTGTAGGAAATCTGTTATTGTTTTGTTTTTTGTTATCGTTGAAACAGTTTATCTGTTAACCGTTACCCTGAAGTCTGAAGTTAAATTTTGTAACTCCTTATTCTACCTCAAACATGTTGTGTTTGAACTCTTGCTCTCTATTGGAACCCTGAAGTCTTCCACCAATTTGGGTTCCTTGTGCTTTTGACTCTCACTAGTAGTTGTGTTGACAGTCTTCTTTTCTCTCTTACACACATCCACTTTCTTACCTCATCCTCATTATCCTCAAGTTCTGCCTTTGTCTCCTCTTCCTCAGTTATTTCATCTGATTTCTGTTCTTCTTCCTCTTCCTCTCCTTCTCTGTACGTAGCTTCGGCAATGATATAGTTACTCTCTCTTCCCAAAATTTTCCCCCACAGTCGGCAACGTGGTAATTGCTCTGACTGAGCCAGCTGCTTAAGAGCGAGGAATATCCTCTGCATCTCTAGTCTGCCCAAACCCACTCCAGCCTGCTCCATGTAGAAGCTAATCTCATTCACATTAGGGAGGGGAGTATCCACCTGAAGAAGAAAAAGTGACACATGTAATACGGTTTGGAAAAAAAATGCTCAGACCAGTTTTGAGGTGAAAAGGCAAATTAATACCAGCTCCTCTTCCTGTTCTTCTGTCTGACAAAAGAGCAGTCGATGCTTCTCGGCTAGCTCGTCGGCAACAGTAGTCTCTGGAAGTTTTGGTAGAGCTCTCCCATTATCTGAACAGAAACTCTGCTTTATCTCATGGCTCATGTCCTCAATTATATCCATCACATTATTTGGACGTTCATCTATCACTTTGATCAGCAGCTGAGTGAGGTGATCATACCTGGAGAACATAAGCAAAGCATTCCACAATGGTACTTTACAGAAGAATATTAAAAATTATGCTTTCATAGTAAAGGTCATTTAAGGTATATCTATATGGTGTGATTGGTTATATAATGCAGCACTACCTTATGGCTCGAGGGGATTTCCCCCTAAAGATTAGAGTGATAAAGGTTAATGGGCCATGGGTTCACTTTGAATGCCAATTTAAAATTTTACTTAATTGTGTCAGCTTAAGTAAATTTACATTGAAGCTAGGGTTGGGCGAGTACCAAGACCAAGTATTGGTATTGGGCTGAAATCAGCTTTATTTCTTAGTCTCGATACTTGTAACGACTGTCAATAATCTAGGCAAGAAAACATCCAGTTCAGACAAACTTAACGTGCTGCCGATACAAACAAGGCTGCTGCCATCACAAAAACACTTTGCCCATTTGGTAATTCTATGAAATTAACACAGAGGACCAGACCATTACAGAATACAAACCCTGCAAGATGAAACTTGCAACAGGTGGTATGACGAGTAGTTTAATTCAAGCTTTCTGCCAAGCTGAGCTGCCATATTCAGTTTAATCTGCTGTTATATAGGCTATTCTAACAATGTGACAATGAGGTGTTAGGAAGAGTTCGAGACTGAAACTTAAACTTCACTTTAATGATCCCTTTGTGATGAATTGCTTAGGGAAATTTTAAAATTCCAGCAGAACATAAGACGAAACAGCACACAGAGGAACACACGGAAAATATGGTTTAGTTAAAATTATTGCACTATGGATGACAATGAGGTTATTGCACCAAAGGAAAAGTGTATGTTTCTGTGTGTGCACGTGTAGCAGAAGTAAGCTTAATATAGCAAGGGAGTCCAGCTTCATGCCGGCCAGCCTAATCAATTTATCCAGCCTGGATGAGTCCTTCTTGGATATACTGCAGATGTTGAGGGACTGCAGTCTCCTTAGGAAGTACCTCCTGCTTTGTGTCTTACCATACAGGTGGCTGGTGTGTGTTGTATATTCAAGTTTATTGTTCTGCCACAGCCTGAGGTATTTGTAAGAATCTACTGCCTCCACCTCAGTTCCCTCTAATAGGACTGGTCTTGGTCTTGGACTGGACCTCGCAAAGTCAATCACCGGCTTCTTCATCTTAGAGGTGTTGAGCTGTAAGTCGTTACTGTGGCACCATGCAGCAAAATCCCCTACAAGTCTCCAATAGTGCCGTACTCCTCTCTATCATCCCTAATACACCCAGCGATGGCTGTGTCATCGGCGTACTTGGCGTATTGAATATGACACAGCTACGAGTTGTAGCAGAAGACCAAGGTGTACCTTGGTTGCATTAAAAAGTTGAAAATATCCATAGGATATAAAAAAAACAAAAAAACACACAGTCTCTTCACGTGAAGAGTAAAAGTACTCTTCCGAGGTACTTGAACACTCACCGGCCAAGTGTACCTCTCCGGACGTGGGATGAGGCCTTATGCTGTCTGCCGAATGCTAACAGCCAGTTTTTATATTCACTCAGGAATGCACTGTAAGACAAATTCCCAACCAGGTCCACCCTCTACATATCTTGTGTTTTTGGAACAAACTGCCTGTCCTAGCATCTTTCAAGGACATGAGGCACCAGAGGCCTAGCAGACAACTTAGCTTTGGAAAATGCACTGATGTCATGAAAATGGCATTCAAAACTCAGCATGAGCTGTCAGATGATGAGTGAATAAGGAGAACATTTAGTGTCATACTAAGCAAGGACACACCAGTACATGCTAACATTGTTCATAGCTGTGATGATTAAAGTTTAGTATTCTGGATGAATATATGAGGAGTCACAGCTAAAACATTATCACACACAGAGCCTTCTGCTGCCACAATGCGTCTAAATGAGTCTATTCATCAGGTAACTAATTAAACAGCGCCCCCACATGCCAGGTGGTGGTGGTGGTGGGGGGGTCCAGGTACTAAAAATGTTAATTTATTTCATGTAAATATATATACTCTGCTTTATTTCACATTTTAATTGGTACCGAGTGAGCAAGAAATTATGACTTTGGAAATGAAGCAAGGATGCTGATGTACTTACAGATTCGGTTCGCCTGCGGCGTCACTTTTCATCAGAAAAGCCTTGAGCGCGCTGGCGTCACGGAGCGCTTTCTGACCTTCCTCTGTCTCTGGATGCTCCATTTTCTGATCAACTCTTTGACTGGAAGTCAGTCGATCACCAGCAACAATGTTTTCAAGACCTCGAATGATCTCTGATGGCGTTGTGGCGAGTTTCTATGGTTACCGAAACACTCCCACTGTGGCCTTTACTCCCGAACAAGCCTGTTACAGGCTGCAGATTTTCCCCCCCCCCTTCCTTCATTTTGATTGTTCGTGACTGTATCAAAAATATGAACTTATGCTTTTCTAACGCCCTGTGACGTCACAGCTCCGATCACGTCGAGTGTGTCGTGAACACCGAACTTTGTACTTATCTGCAGCAGCGGCGGACACATTTCTGCCTCGACAGTGGACAGACATGATGCTGGGCCGACACCATAGCACTGAAACTGCTGCTGGTTTTCTCTCGCCATGCAGTGATGCTGCATTTATAGGAAAGTCCATCAAGTGTTATTAGTGCATGGAAACAACACAATTATGTATCACTATTACTGCCATCAAACCATTTCATATAAACCTGTTCAGAAAGGTTCATTTGTCCAGGGTGGGTAGGTGAGAGAAAAAGCTAGAGGATGGACAGACAGACAGACAGGACGATTCTCCAGGATGTATCCCAGCACTCGCCTGAAAGCAGCTTTTATGAGTGAAGGTTCTATATCAATTAGTAAATGATTACTTTTTGTTTAGCTGATATACTTGTATAGCATGAAGGTAAAATCATGCAGAGAAATTAAACCTTGATTTATTGTTAAGTTAGTTCAGTGGTTCCTAAAACTCAGATGTTTCTTATCAGTTTTTGTGCCATGTGAGGATCTGAAGCATCTACCTGCACATGTTATAATGCAAGTTTTATGATTATAAAAGAAACCAAAGTAAATCACGCAGAAAGAAGAAATGTTTGCCAATAAAAATCGGGACCAGTGGAAACAGAAGAAGCAGGAGAATAAAGTTTTTTCTGAGATCAGTCAGCACATTTTTTACAGAGAAATCTGACTATAAATGATAAAAATATGATACAAATTATTCTGTGTTAACCTCACAGCCAATGGTCCAGAATGTTTAGCAGACCTTCCTAGCAGCTCCTTTCCAACATACTGTAAAAACAAAACTGAACCATCAGTCATCACAAGTTCCGTCAGTGACTTGTGTCTTCAATGTTCTCTAGAAACCAATGACTGACTTTAACCCTGTAATCGGACTAGTCCGTCTGCATATTGAAACTGGTCGCTGTTTTCATACTCCAGCATATCCAGAGCAACCTCACAGCTCTCCTTGACAACACGTTCTCCATCTTGACGGTAACGTTCCAGGACGGCCAGACATTCCTCCTTTCCAATGGCGCCGAGAGCCTCTGCTGCCTCGTGTCGGACCATGGGGTTCTCACTGGAGCGCTCTAGAGCTGCACACAGGTTTGACACCGCTGCTGGGTGCTGCATCTGTCCCAGCACGTAGGCAATCTCATGACGGAACAGGGCGCCGGAACACTGTAGGCCTGGAGATGCAATAGGAGTCATTTAAAGTGGATCTTTTCATTCCTTATTAAACATCAAAGTCAAAGTTGCTCTGCATCTACAGGGAAACAGCAATGAGGGCATTTGACATGCCCTTCCTCTACCCCTGGCCAGGCTCTGAGGGTCAAACTGGCATCTGATGTGGGTTGAACTATGACCATATTTAATAATCTTTAAATATTCTGAGTTTGGTGGACTCCAAAGTGCCAACAAACACAAGAAGTGTGTGATAGCGGTGATGCCAGGGAGACCAGTAAACAGGCTCATCTTACCTGCTGCGAGGGCAAGCACAGCCTCCTCGCTGCCAAGGTTACGCAGAGCAAACATAGCCCGATACCGCTCAAAGAGAGGCAGACTCTCATTCAACAGGGCCTGGCGTAGTTCAGGCACACTCTTCCTCACTGCTGGAGGGGCCGGATCTACGGAGCAGTACGGGTTCTTGGCTGTACTTTCATCTGCTGCCAGTTTGTCTGCACTGAGCAGCCACTCCAGACGATGGACAGCCAACTGGCACGTCTCTGCCACCTAAGGATAGAGAGCATTAGTCGACCAGGTCATATTAAAAACACAAGTAACACAATTACACAATGTGATGTCTGAGCTGAAACCACCTCTACATGCTTTACACTTCTCCATCACCAGTCTTTTCCAATCTTACATATCAAATATGAAGTTACATTTTAAATTTCAGAATAGCTCACATTTTCCATCTAGTGTCTATACACAATAGGCAGTTCCTCTTAAAACAATGTCAGAAAAAACACAAAACCACGTGGCAGCATCACCAGGACACAGTTTAGGCAAGAAAAAACAACAAAATGTTGACTTTGGCCATTATATTAGGAAGCTGACAATAGTAGACGGATGATACAGAGCTGCTGGAGGATGTTACAGAGACACATTAAGAACTCCTCTTCCTCCAAAAGATCCTGATTCAGATTAGGGAAAGCGGGCCACATGTAGACTGACAGGAATATAAAGTATCACTCTGGAGTTACATCAGTACACCGCATAACTACATCAGGCTTTACATACTGTACACATGTGACATATGGAGGACACTTACAGGCTCTTTTTTCTCCTGAATACCATACTGAAGGAAGGGCGATACAAACATATAAACGGATTAGTCTAGCTGCTTCACCATGGGGGGGATTTGTGGGAGATGCACAGCAGATCAGAACATCTTCTCCAGACTCACACTACAGCTTATAAATGGATGTGTCTTGTCAAAAACGACCATTTGGAACGTTGAGTGAGGATTAAGTGTATGCTCAAAGCTTCGGAGAGGGGGGTGGTTATCAGACAGAGCTCCTGTTACAGGGTCACTGTGCATGTCCGTCGTTTTGGATTGGACTGTATGTATTTATCATCCACATGGTACATTATTGCATCCCTCCTCCCTGTTCCCTCAGATCCTCCTTGTCCATCCACCTCTCTGTTCCCCTTAGATCCTCTTCCTCCCTGTTCCCTCTATCCTTCTCCTCCATCCTCCTCCCTGTTCCCTCAGATCCTCCTTGTCCATCCACCTCTCTGTTCCCCTTAGATCCTCTTCCTCCTGTTCCCTCTATCCTTCTCCTCCATCCTCTTCCCTGTTCCCTCAGATCCTTCTCCTCCATCCTCCTTCATGTTCCCTCAGATCCTCCTCCTCCATCCTTCTTTCGTGTTCCCTCAGATCCTTCTCCTCCATGTTCCCTCAGATCCTCCTCCTCCATCCTCCTCCCTGTTCCCTCAGATCCTTCTCCTCCATGTTCCCTCAGATCCTCCTCTTCCATCCTCCTTCATGTTCCCTCAGATCCTCCTCCTCCATCCTTCTTTCGTGTTCCCTCAGATCCTTCTCCTCCATCCTCCTCCCTGTTCCCTCAGATCCTTCTCCTCCATGTTCCCTCAGATCCTCCTCCTCCATCCTTCTCCCTATTCCCTCAGATCCTCCTCCTCCAGCCTCCTCCCTGTTCCCTCAGATCCTCCTCCTCCATCCTCCTCCCTATTCCCTCAGATCCTTCTCCTCCATCCTCCTCCCTGTTCCCTCAGATCCTTCTCCTCCATGTTCCCTCAGATCCTCCTCCTCCATCCTTCTCCCTATTCCCTCAGATCCTCCTCCTCCATCCTCCTCCCTGTTCCCTCAGCTCCTCCTACTCCATCCTCCTCCCTATTCCCTCAGATCCTTCTCCTCCATCCTCTTCCCTGTTCCCTCAGATCCTCCTCCTCTCTGTTCCCTCAGATCCTGTTACATTCCTACAACACTGCTGATGCATGTTTCATGGAAAAAGGATCTTCACTTTATCGCTTCAGCTCTTCAGTTTCACTCTGCCGTGCTGTTCATTGATAACCCTAACCTGGACTCGTTGGATCTTCTTCCAGTGACGTAGTCGTTTTTCCCTCCCTGACTTTTCACTGATGATTGTGAGATCTGGAATGTGTTACTCAAGCGTGCTTGACTTTTTTGAAACCCACTTCAACGTTGTATTCGTACCTCAATCACTGGATCCTGGCTGTATTCTTTCAGCAGGTCGAGAACCACAGGGTCACCTATTGCTCCCAAAGCCTCTCCTACAGATAGAATCAATGTAAAAACACATATAGATTCTCTGCAGTACTGTTGTTCTTACTCTCACACTACTTGACTTAATTTAAACAAGCAATTTCAACATTACAGTGCAGACAGAGCGGCTGAATCATAGAATTTAAGGTTTAATTTGTGTTTCTTCAGAGTATGTTGGAAACTTTACAGAAATGCAGTCATACGTATAGACTGGAAACATATGAAGCCAAGGCAGGTACCAGTCTATTTTTCACACATATCCATGAGGATAACTGTGCTTGGGTGTGAGTAGAGTGTTTCTATTGATGTTTGTTCCAGTTTACCTGCTTCGTGTCTGACCATGGGCTCCTGTTCAGCATCTTTGAGCACAGCACTCAGGGTCGGGATGGCCTGCTTATCCTGCATCTGTCCCAGGCAGTAGGCCAGTTCATGCTTCAGCAGAGCAGAGTCATCCTTGAAGGCCTTACTGATCCACTCTATAGCATCAGCGCCTGATAAAGACCACAGCTGCAATCAGCTCACACAGCACAGCACAAGGTCTAACACCGGCTCCCTTCAGAACCATTGATCCTGGAGGCTGACTGGGCTGCTGGACCTAAGCACCCCAGGTCAGAAGCTCAATATCAAATACTTCATTACTTGTGACAGGAGTGTCATGGCTGACAAATGTGCACACACTTCACCTGCACCCTTACAACAAATGACATTCATCAATCAGTCTTATTAAGAGGAGTCACTAATTAAGAGGATTAATCTCACTGGTGGCGCCTGCAGCATATTAGGCAACAAATGAACATTTTGTGCCAAAGGTCGACGTGTTAGGTGCAGGAGAAATGAGCATGCTTCAGGATGTGAGCGAGTTTAAGTGTCATGGGATGGCAAGACTTGAGACAGGTGGCCATAATGTTGCGCCTGGTTGGAGTATGAAAGGTCAATATGGACAGATAAATTTGACCCTTGGAGGCATTTTCCCTTCTAATTGATTTGTGTTGTATTTATTGCTGAAAGCCACTTGTTCCTTTAAAGACCTGGATGTGAAGCACTTGGGGTCACGTCTGGAGCTTCATTGGTTATCAGAATTACTCACCCATATCCCTCCCTCAATTGACAACAGCTATTCACCTCTGCACGGGATAAAAATGAGAACTTGTGCATTCAAAATCCATGCAGCCGCTGGAGCTCAGGTGGTGGATTTATCAGCTTACTGCCTGTTCCTACGAGTGTCTGTGTGGATTAATAAGACTAAGCACTTTCAAACTCATACTGTTTATTATAAGTCAAATTAATGAAGGTTTATACTCCCTTGAATGCCCTACTGTCTTTGCTGTCCAGCATGTCCTTAACTTTTTAGTGCTTCCATACAAGTCTGAGGAACTGTTGACATTAGTGCTACTTTCCGTTTTATGAAATTACACTTGTACTATTGTGAATGAAAGCTTTGTGTGGGTCAGTTATCACTTTACCTCCCAGGTTCTTCAGGGTGAATAAGGCTCTGAATCGCCGAGTCAGGCCGAATCCTGGGTCCACCAGAATCTCTCCCACTGCTGCCACCTCTTCCGCACTGGCCATGGTGCTGCACAAGGACACGACAGACAAATGCTGTTACATGATGCCATCGAGGTTCTTTTCTAATCCATTATCCAACTAATTTTGGGTGGAAGCCCCCCTTCTCGACAGAGCTAGTTGACAAGGCTGACCTCCAGCCATACACGCTCACCTTCATCCAATTTATCTATCCCCCAAATTCACAGCTTCGGACCATAGATGCAAACCAAAGCAACACTAAAACCCCACACAAAAACGTTCTTGCGGCCTGGGTGAGTCGAACTCGAACCTACAGCTCACAAACGCATCACCACTCTGACTTGCCTGAACATACGTAGGAAACGTATAGCAATGTTTATCAAGCTGTCGTGACACGCAGATTTTAAGAAATTCTCGAATACCTTTTAAACTAACTATATGATATCTGACACGTCACTTATAAAGTTACACGCTGTTTACGCTATAGCCGCTAAGTCGCCCATCGAAAGAACCCTATCCATTATTTAGTTCACAAATTTTATTTTTTTTAACTCCAGTGCTCAACAACAAAAACATGAGTTTAACAAACTGACCGAACCTCTGTTCAGGTTCTCCTCCTGCTGCCCAGAAGCAGCACGCTGGACTCTTCCGGGATTCTTCCTCGTTGGTTGTTTTTCCTGGTAGAAGATAATGTCTGTAGTGAATTACCGCCCCCTAGTGCTCCAGACGTCACATCTACACCTGAGATACAGTGAAATGTCCTTCAACTACAGTGCACATTCATCTGACTTGGCCGATTTCGAATCGGATGTATTTTAACATGATGGAACAATCATTAGTTCCACAACTGAAATGATTCACATCATCCCACAGCAGCCACCTCCTCTCCCAACCCTGGGGGCTCTAGTTAGGGGTTAAAGGTTAATGCGCCTTGAACGGCAGAAATGAGGACAGCAATGTCACTTCAACAATGTCATTTTGAATTATATCAAGAGTCTTTAGATTTTACAACAGACCCCGAGGAGCAAATTCTACCACCCCGCAGCTACCTGAGATCATTTTCATGCTAATTTCCCTAATGGACACCCCCTAAAGGGATCAATAAAGTACTCTGATTCTGATTCTGATTTATTAATTTGGCTAATTCTTTTGAGATGTTAACCATTGAAATGGTTAAATGGATTGCATCATTTTATATTTGCTGTCAAAGATATTATTAAATAATAATAAACATGACATTTTAATGAATGTGTAAGTTGCTAACAGGTGGATGATAATTAATCATGATGATCATGGGCCTGAGAGTATTAACACAACAGCTGACAAAACTTGCTTCTATTTAAAGTCAAAATATTTTTGTGATATAACTAATGCTGGCTACCCATATATTTTAGTATGTGAACAATGACAAATTAAATGAACACGGTTTCCGGGTGTGAGGTACGAAAAGAAGAGCCAATATCGATGTCCTTTTCAAACTTTTCCATATAATGATAAGCAAGGTAACAACTGTGTCTAATTTTATACGACACCCGTCAATCTTATTTATTAAAAATATCAGTATAACACAGCTAGATAGCGCTGTTTTAAGAATTCTCGCAGTGTTACAACTGAAAATGGACGATCACAGGGTGGTATTGTGAGCTCAGTATTATTCTCTGTAATAATCAATGGTGTGTTTACAGAGATGGAACTGGCTCTTTGTTTACAGATGGAGCACTCTGGAAGAGGGGGCAGAATTTGGAGTTCATTGTAGATAAAATGCAAGAGGCTATTGTAAAAATAGAGATGTGGGCAAACAAATGGGGGTTCAGGTTTTCAGTCAGTAAGACAAAAATAATGCTTTTTACAAGAAAGTTAGGAGGGAGGTCAAGCTAAAATTGTACAATCAGGAACTAGAAAGAGTCAAACATTTAGGGGCATGGTTCCAAGAAAAGCTCACATAGGCCCTTATATTGCTCGGCGGCAGACTTGTTTCTTTAAAAGCTTGATAAAATACAATATCGACCTCTTAGACAGTATAAAGGGGTCTTTCAAACCAGTCTGACAGCTGCACTACGAGTACAGATGGTAGAGCAACCGCTGGAGACAAGGAGGGAACAAGTAGCATTAAATTAGTGGGTTAGGGTTAGGGTCATCAACACAAGAAACCTTGAAAGCGAGCTGGGAGAAAGAGAGGAGGAAAGCAGCAACCTTGGTTACCAACCCTGGTTACCTCCTGATGCTGCAGGAGACCTCTCGTTAATAGAAGAAAGGAAAGACAGGAACCGTGTTCTCATTTCACAACTGGCGCAAGCACACATTGATAGTTATTATAGTTTTGTGGAGATATATACAGATGCATCAAAGAACCCACACAATAGGATGCATGGAGAGACAGGAGGGAGGAGGTGGTGATCACCCAACTCAGATGTGGACACACAGGATTAAATAACACGTTGAATCAAATAGGGAAACACAGGGGGTGTGGGTGTGACTGCTGTGGAGGGAATTCAGTGGAGCATGCCTCAGTGCAGTCCAGAAAATTCAAAATACAAAGAAGATGATCCAGCAGCTTAATAAACAAAGAGTACAGTTGGATGAGGGATGGTCTGAGGAGCGGGGCGGAGAGTGAGGCGTTAGAATTGTGCTGAAATTTATGACAGAGAGTCAGTTAACAGAGAGAAAATAGGTTGGTTTGGGTTTTATTTGGTTGGTTTGGTTTTTTAACAGTATCTTGTGCGGAGATCGTGGGTGCTCATCCTCACCAGTCGGTGGCGGTAGTGCACCCGAACATTGCCCACCGCCATTAAACAGGAAAGAAGAACACTTCCGGTAAGCGACTCGGATGCGCAGCGAGTGCTGTTTTAAAATCTGTAAGTTATTCATTGAAGAATAAACGAGTTGGAAGTTGGAATCATCTATGTAAGCCGAACGCGTTATCTTGAAAATATGGATGCCCCAAATCATCCCGAAGGTGAGAATTCTGCTCCAATCTTGCTGGATATTAATTGATGTTAGCTCGCTAAGAGCATCGTTGTCTCAAGCTAGCATTGCTGCTATTATACCGCTAACATTAACCTTATAACTATATATCCAATTAAGACAACGTGCAACGTGGGTAGCTGAACGTGTGCCTAATAATATTCTCTTTGCCCTATTGGGTTATTCTGAAAGAATATACAACATTTAAGATCATAATGCTTAATGCGTAATCTACATATATTAGCCAGCCTGTCTTCAGATAGTTTTCAAGTGTACTTAGCTTTCACAACTAAAATATCTTGCTTGTTTTAATCCGTTTGTGAGCTATTTATCCTATTATACTCAGTCAGATGGTCTGTTAGTAGTGATTTATTTAGGTCATCGCATCTCTAAATGTAATCTTAAGAAAGAGTAAAAAGCAAATGTGGGACCTTAATCTAAATGCTAACTTGCTCGCTTACATCTCAAAGCAGCACATACAAAGATAACTGTCACAGTAGAATTTTAACCAATACAACAACACAACTCTGGACCCACAGCTGCATGATTTTAATAAGAACATTTTCTTTAAAATGTGACAACTGAAGACTCAGCGGCTTTTGGAACCATGTCCATGTTATCACCTGTCTCTTTCCCTGCGAGACTCAGTTTTGTCTTTTCTTGGTCCAGATCAAGAACTCAGGAATGTCATCGACAAGCTGGCCCAGTTTGTTGCTAGGAATGGGCCAGAATTTGAAAAAATGACAATGGAAAAACAGAAGGACAACCCAAAGTTCTCCTTCTTGTTTGGGGGAGAATTCTTCAGTTACTACAAGTACAGACTTACGATGGAGCAGCAGCAGAGTATGTATTCAGATCTCACACACACACACACACACACACATTAATAAATAATGAGCTGTACATGTGTCTTTGAGGCAGTGGCATTTATTTTTACCTTTTTCTGATCTACATCAGATGCTGTTTGATCACTAACTGGTAGAAAAAAATGCCTCAACATTTCCCTCATTTTCTTTGATGATTTAATGTGATGTGTTTTACAATGAATCGCCAGTGTTGTCAAGAGAATCATCTAGAGAACATCACATGTTAGCAAATGTCAGGGATGCTGTCGACTGTTTGACCCAGAGGTGACGTTGGTGGAGCAATCATGAGTCTCTGATCTTCCTATCCTCAGACGCTTTTGTATTTGTCATGTAGCAGTTTGTCACTTGAGCCGTCAGTCAACGCCAGTGTGCTGCCCCACTCCACACCAGTGGCCACGTGTGCTTTCATCTGTGTTCACACACTGGGAAAGACAACATCTAGTAACAATTGTCAACAGCACATCCTACAAGTCACAGCCAAAAACTGCTCATGGACCTCGTATATACACACAATTTAGTCAACAGTTGGGCTGTGCAAACCAAACGACCAGCACCAGCACTGTCATATTGAACTTCATGGACCAGTGGGGGGCAGAGCAGGGGCCCGAAGGTGTTGTACATCTATTATTATAAAGTTAAGATATAGAGGTTTGCTCTTCAGTCTGTGCCTTGGAACAATCACCGTCTTCATACAGCTGCCAAACATCGATTCAACAAGTTGAGGTGATTCCAGATGTGCTGTCTGCTGCATTGATCTCCGTGTGTCAGAGACCACACTTGATAATTCCAGGAAAAGCTGCCGATTACTGCAAAAGGCTTTACATTTGTCTTTCTCTGCCTTGGCCAGTTACTGCTGCCTGCCTCCATGGCAAATTCCCCAGTTTGACCACTGGGTTTGCTGCAGGTGCTAATTAGCAGCAGCTAGCTGTTTGCTAGTTTGTTTTGTATGCTCTTGGTCGGCATCAACACAGTTTTTACTTTAATTCTGTCACTTATACCACTCGTTGTTTCCTCAACAGGTAAATATGCTCCTGTTGACATTTCAGTTTGCTTTTCCATTTTCCAGACTGCTGTAATTTAATGTGGCAACTTTGATGGAAATTGATTTGGAATAATGGAATTAATTAAGAATGAGATTTAACCATAAAATACACAGGGCATTGAAAAGCAGCCAGCTGACCTTGTGGGTGACTAAATCTACAGAAACAGTAGTTTAGTTAAGTACAAAATACGAAGCCTTGTTTTCCTCTTTAACCCCCAAAGAATAAATGTTAATCTAAGTATAAGTCTCACACACATATAATTAATTAATACTTGTACATTTTAGTTTAGATGAATGGTGGTCACGACGTCCTATACTTTGTTTTTTTGACACCTCAATTTCCCATTTACCTCAACAATAGTAGGTTTTTAACCTTAAATACAGATGTTACAGCTGTGATGGCTAAACGTTGGTGTTCTCGGTTTAAATGATCTAATGAATTTACATGGTGGACGTGCATAAGTGCCTGTTGTGAATAAAAGGAAGGCAAAAACTCTAAAGGTGATTTATAAGCTGGGTTTTCACATTTTTAGAGCTACACTAAGAATAACTGAGAATATTCAGACTCCCATCCAGGCGATTGTTTTAGCCCAGAGAGAACGGGCCATCATCCACAGTCTGCTCATCCTGCTGCAAATCTCTACTTAGTGTTGTAATTCCTGTCATTCCTCTGAAAGTGTGCTTTTCTCCATTTAGATCTCTCTACCCAAGATGGGGAGGAGTATAAATCTGAAGGTATTTACATCGAAGCAGATTTGTTAGACAGATTCAGTATTCCAAGTTATTCAATTTTTATTGACGTTTTGAAGGTTTTTTCCTTTGTTTTCTAAATTAGTTTATTTTTATTTTTTTTCCTGTATTTATTTGACTGACCTGGAGATGTCACCTGTTTATCTTGTGTATTCTTTAATCTATATTAAAATCCCCCTTTGCCTCATGAGAGGCCTCACTGTCACATTCAAGCCAGACCTCGTTCCTTCCATCTGCTGGAGCCGCTCCTCCAATTGTGGGGGCACTGGTGCCGCTCTCCACCCCACAAACTGTCACCTGGGATGTCTACATTTATTGCCAATCCATTGTTCCGCTTTTTTCCCACCGCAACGAACAAGCTAGTCCCCATTAGTCTGTCGGTTTGGATCTGGAAGTCCTCTAGGTGCACCCTCTGTTACTGATGGAGCAGTTTTTGATTCTGGAAGCTCCTGTCCAGATGTGGCCCCTGAACATTATCCAGGATGCTTGATTGTGTCCATCAGTTTATGCTTTACCTGCCTGCATCATCACAGCTCGTCTGTAAATCATACATAGAATCATCACACAGACTAATATTTTTAGTGTTTATTTCTTTAAAAGTTGATGATCATTGGTTACAGCTCACAAAAACCCAAAATTCAGTGTCATTGATCTGATAACTGTCCAGGATCATTGAGTGTCAGGTAGCAAAGGTTCCTGCTGGAGCAGCTGCTGTTCTCAGGCTGCTGCATCCAAGCACAACCATGGAAACAATGAATGGGAGACGGATCTGGACACAGACGGATCCAGGACAGGGACACAACCGTCTCAGTCCTGGTGTCAACCAGAGGCGTCTCACCTGGGCTGAGGGGAAAAAGGGAAATGAAGGTCCCAGAGTCTGGAGGAAGAGTGGAGATGCTGAGAGACCAAAGTGGAGCTGGACTTTCCAGAGTCACTGATGGGTTTTGGGGGTCAGGTCATCTGCTGGTGTTAGTGCTGTGTTTTATCAGGTCAAAGGTCAGAGTTTAGAGCATGAGATAAACACTTGAAACCTATTAGTCTGTGTGTAAGTGAGAGATCCTCATTTTGGGCTAATGTCTGTTGCATCGTGTATGAGATCTTTGTTAGAAACTAACTGTTGCTCTCAATTCCCCATTTGTCAAAGTTTGTTAAACTGTTTGGACCTTTTTTCACTTTTCTTTTTTCTTTGTGTATTTTGATTTCTTTACACGTACTGTTTCTTAGGCTCATAAATAAACTCTAATATGTGTTTTTCTTTGGCCGTGAGCCTAAATTTGGATGTTCAGTCCATCATTAAATCTGCGATAAACTCTTTACCAAACCATGAAAATGGAATGCACCCTGTTGATGGGATTTTCCCATCTTTTTGTAGAGATTTACAACCCTGGCGCCCAAGACCTGGTCGATGTCCCCCCTCCACCGGTGCCGATGATCGTGCCTCCACCGATTCCTCCTCCAGCGGCTGCTCCTTTTGATGAGCTCATCCAGCAAAGCCAGTGGAATCTGCAACAACAGGAGCAACATCTTCACACCCTCAGACAGGTACAGGAAGCAAACGCATACATGAATGCTGCCCATAACGACGTCAAAGTGCCGGTCAAAACATCTGCTGGGGTTGTTTTCATCTGTTAAAACGGTTTAGTGGTTAAAATGTCGCTTTTGTCAGTGTGTTGTCACATGTGGTGACAGTTTATTCCAAAGCAGTTGATTATGGAGTGCTGTTTCACCCTGCAGGAACAGGTGGCGGCAGCCATAGCGCTGGCCATGGAGCAGCAGATCCAGAAGCTTCTGGTGGAGACCCAGCTGGACATCACAGAGTTGGACAACCTGTTGCAGCCCATCATCGACACCTGCACCAAAGATGCCATCTCTGTAGGGCAGCACTGCAGACACTTAAATAGTTGCCTGTTTAGATGTGCTGTAATTTATCCCCTTTCAGGCTGGGAAGACCTGGATGTTCAACAACGCTAAAACTCCGCAGCACTGCGAGCTGATGACGTCACACCTCCGCAACCGCATCACTGCTGACGGAGCACATTTTGAGCTCCGACTGCACCTCATCTATTTAACCAACGACGTTCTGCATCACTGGTACTTTATTCTTGCTTCTCTTATTCATTCTTTTCCATTCAACAAAAGAGTACAGGTGATTGTTGGGGGACAGAGTAGTGATGGGACGCTGATGCCTCGAGGAGTGTATTGACACACTACACAAACTGTGTCGGCACTGTATTGATCACCCACTAGTGACCCCTGCAGTAGTTATTAAATGATTGCAGGTAAAGGAATTCCTTGTTTGCTAAACTGAGTTGGTTGGTAAAATATAGCAAATTTGAGTTACAATTCAGAGTTACAATTTTTTACTTATGTACACACATTCTTTGTTAACTGTTAAATCATATGAAATAATACAAAAAAGTGATTAGTTTATGAATTTTTATTGAGGAACAAAAGTTTTTGGAGGCGATTTCTCCTCTTAAACACCAGCTCCCCAGCCTTAGAAAATACTCTTTCACACGGTGCAGATGACGATGGTGAGCAGAGAGTTTTAAGTGCAAGTTGATGCAGATGTGGAGATGTTTTCTGGTGCTCTCACGAGTATCTGCCAATTCTCCATTGCCATGCCGAGCTCTATAATGCCTCAGCATTGATGAAGTGCTCTTATTGATGTAAGAGAGCTCTGTGGAGCAGAGCCGACACTTCACCTACAATAACATAAAAAGTTACAAACAATTCAAACCTCTTACTAGAACAGAGTAAAAACTAAGGTGGCGCATTGCATTCACTTGTTAAAAAAATAAACACCCTATCTCATAATAACGAGATCAGGATCTCGTAATTATGAGATAAAATGAATAAAGCAACTGTAAGGCTCTTTAACTATCATATGTATCACAGGTCATTCACTTGATAAAGTGAGTGCAATGCGCCACCGTTAAAAATAGTATATAACAGTAAACAATGCTCAAAGGAGAAAAAGATTTCCCTTGTTTGGAGTCACAAGATCAAAATTATTCCACACTGGGGAAAACTTCTTAGAACGATCCATAATTGCGCAACTGCAAAACTCCATCCAACAAACCCACGACATGTCGATACAGTTTGTTTCCTTATGAACACACTTTGATGCGGCACATCCAAATGATACAATTCCTGTATCAGTCACGTGATTCTTTCTTAAAGCGATACACGCACCGATACGGGGTTTCACTCTTGAGCTCTCGGCACAGTGCTGACGCACCAGTGCTGACGCACCAGTGTCGCTCGTCCCATCACTAGGACACAGTCAACGAGACAGTAGCAGACAGCTATTGGGGGGGCTTACAACATTATTATTATTATTATTGTTAATATTATTCACTTCTCTGAATGTAAATGTTGAGCCGTTGTGGATGCTGATGTTCTAAACCAATTTACACCGTCTGAGAGGCCAACCGGCATTTTCAGGAAATTGATCACATTACATGCCGAAATATTGGCTTCAGGTCAAACTATTGCGCAACATTACAGCTCGTACACGATCAATGAATGACGTGCAGGAGTTGCATTCACCGACCACTGTGATGAGGCACAGGTGTGTGTGTGTGTGTGACCCTCTGCTGTGATACTGGCTCTAATAGAAGCGGGTATATTGTTGGAAAAACAGGGTGCTGGGCTGAAGGGTGCTGGGCTGTGAGCCCAGTGGAAGCTGTTTCCAGCAGGATTAGTTTGTAGAGCTCTCAGTTCCTCCTGTTCCACCTTGTCCAAAGGAGTTACCCCCCCAGCTCTGCTGATGACCCTGTCTGAATGGATCAGAAAAACTGAACCGTGTTTAATGTGGCTTAGGGATGCAGGGATGAGTCAGAGAAAGGAGTGGAAAGTTGCTGTTTTGGATGGGGGCGGCATAAAATGTTGTCTTCATTTACCTTGTTTTGCTTGAAATATTAGATGAGGTAAAAAAAATTTGCCCTCTTCTCCTACAGCCAACGCAAACAGCAAAAGGATTTGTTGGCAGCATTACAAAAAGTTGTGGTCCCCATCTACTGCACCAGTTTCCTTGCTGTAGAAGAAGAGAAGCAGCAGAAGATAACCAGGGTAAATAACATGTGTTAGTTAATAACATGTGCATGTATTATTACAATAACCCTGCCAATAAGGCTGCAGTCATATTCTTACTGCACACAGTCCTATTATATAGTTAAAATAGTATTTACTGTCTACAATGTTCATTCTATCTAGTTATTACAGCTGTGGGAGAAGAACAGTTATTTCGATGAAGAAACCATTCAGCAACTCCAAAATCCAGCTCTGGGCCTTGGCCAGTACCAGGTGAGTGTGATAAGAAGCATCAACAAGGGGGTCGAGTCCAACTGTTGCTGGACATCGCGTTCTTCTAATGTCCGGGATTGTTTTAATAAAGCCTGGAACATAGATAACATACTAATTTATCTTTTCTATTATAGATATTACTATAATTACCACCATATTGTACGTGTGAATTAGATTTCGACACATTATTTCTGTTTTAGGCTAAACTAAGGAATGAAAAGCAACCATATGAACCTACTATTTTTAGAAACATTACCACTATCTTTAAGCTAAATGCTTCTCTGAATGCTAAATGCTTCTCTGTGCTAAATAAGAAACGCTGACCAGGTACTGTAAAATCGTGCTGGTGTAAGGACAATAAAGATCATCCCTTTGCCCTGTGCCTGATATTCCTGCCGTGTGTTTGGCATCAGGCCTCTCTGATAACGGAGTACGCGGCCGCGGTGCAGCCCATCCAGATGGCCTTCCAGCAGCAAATCCAGTCTCTCAAGACTCAGCACGAGGAGTTTGTCAGCAGCCTGAAGCAGTCGCACTCTGCAACTGTACCACAGCTGCCTCCGGCTGCTGAACCTGAAAAACCTCTACCCATGACAACACAAGCTGGTGAGAGCGCACGTGCACCATACGAGCGTTACTTTTATGGCTCAGATGACATCACGACCATGTATCAGAGTTCACTGCGGTTAATCTCTCTCTGTTTTGCTGTGGATTGTTAAGCTAACGCGCAGTACAAACCCTTTCACGTGCACCCTGATTTTTTAAGTGCTGTTTATCAGCCTTGTGATTACACAAGAATCTCATGGTTATATGAGTTGTGCAGTTCTGGGCGTCTGGGACAACGGCCCACCGTCACGGGAGAAACGTGCAGATATCTTTGGTCTTGGTGGTCTTACATCACATTGTCATAAATTTAGGACGACCGTCTGACAGTGACAGCTGCTACAGCCTTCCTCTACTACCCGACCAATAGAAGAGCGGCAGGAAGCCGTCGTAGCAATTCACATTCTCTTTCTTCAGGCTTTTTTCTTTCCACGTAAATGTAACACAAGAGCATCGTCCCCATCTTTTCCTCTGTTAGTTTTTGTGACACGAGGTGGTGATGCCTGTTGCTGTACGTCGCAGCCTGAGATTCAGTAAATGCTCATTGTAGCGAATAAAGAGCAGCAAATAAAGAGAGAAGCCAGAGTTTAATGATAACAGTTTATCATTCAGTTCAAAAGTCCAGACACCTTCCCACGTTTGTCTATGAGAAGGGCTCAACTGTGGTGGTGCTGTGAACAGGTGATATGAAGCCTCCCATGTCTGGCCCCCCACCCGGGGAATTTGATGGGAGTTTATCAAGACCTCAGGACCCCAGTAACTCCGGTGGACCCTCGGATATCCCCCCCAACAAGTCTGCATGGTTTGATCATCAACAAGTGGGTCCTTGGAACCCAAACCAGCCGGTAAAGACATTTCACTTTCCTATTACCCATTAATTCCAATGATTTGAGCCCCAACGCCACAGAAAATGAGCCATATGTGATACACATGTGGCTCATTTTCTGTGTTTTACACCAGAGTGGGGGTGTTGTGAGGGGCTCATCGTAGCCACACGCCTCTTCTCATGCTCATTATTACAGAATGCGATGTTAGATGAAATGAATTCAGGTTGTTTTGTCCTAGATTAGCTTCATCTACCAACAGGTGTAACACTCCTGGCAGCTGCTTTAATTTGACCTACACTCAGACCTTTTGTTCTCCTTCAGCCATCCTTCGATCCAAACCAGCCTCCACCTCCTTGTCCTCCTTGGAACAGTCATGAGGGCATGTGGAATGACCAGAGAGACCAGGGGAACTGGAGCGGAGGCCCTCCTAGAGAAGGAGGCCTCTGGAGTGGCCCGGGTGGATCTGAGCCAGGCCCCCCGTCTTGGGGAGGGCCTGGCTCATTCGACCAGCAGCCTCCATGGGGAAACCAGCCTGAGCAGCCTCCTTGGGGCCAGCGGGAGCCTGCATTTCCTCCACGCATGCAGGCATGTATACTGGTGCTCTTTTAATTGTTAATTGTGTTTCCTTTGAGGATCCAGTCATGTAACTAGCTAGAGAACTAGTATAAGGTGCAGCGTTTGTGGTATTACTCAGGTGACCAACTGTGAATGTGCATTTTCCAACAGAGACCTCCACATTTTCGAGGGCCTTTCCCTCCACACCAACAGCCACCTCCTTTCAATCAGCCCCCGCCCCCACCGCACAATTTTGGCCGCTTTCCACCTCGTTTTATGCAGGATGATTTTCCTCCAAGGCACCATTTTGAGAGGCCTCCGTTCAACCCACACCGCTTTGATTACCCCCAGGGGGAGTATCCCGCAGGTGAGGGGTGTTGAACCACATGAATGGATCCGGGACGCTTGTTTCATTATGGCTTTAATGTCGCGTCCTTACATATATCCACGTATCCCTCTTTTTAGCAGAAATGCCAGGACCACCACCACCACCTCCTCCTCCTCCTCCTCCTCCCCCCCATCATCCCAATCAAAGGCTGCCACCTCCTGGAATGGGGGCTGAACATCCTCCTTGGGGCGGAGGCCAGCATTCAGAATTTCCAGCCCCCCCCCCGCCTGGTTTTAATGGCCATTCACCACATGTGCGTCAGCGTCATCACCCAGTGCAAGAGGACCCCTGCCTGGTGCCCAATGTGCCATATTTTGACCTACCTGCCGGTCTCATGGCTCCACTAGTCAAAGTAAGTCCCACTGTTAACTTCAGAATAACCTTGGTTCAGCCTGGTCACCTTGGTGCTGAGGAACGGAGGAATGGTTAAACACTAACAGTATAGTCCAGGGGTGGGCAAACATTTTGATTCGTGGGCCACAATGGGTTCTAACATTTGAGGGGCCGGACCAGGAGCAGATGGATGGATGGAGTGCTTTGGTAACCTCACCTCATTGGAGAAAAAATACACATCTTGGGATATGGAGAAAACATGAGCTTTAATTTCAAATGAAAATGAAGAGAAGCATTACACAAAATATCTGACTTTGGAATGAGTCTTAAAACACTTAAAATCAAATGAATAAAATGTGCCTTTTAAAAAAAAAATTAATAGCCATTTCTATTTTAAAGCACTGAAAGTTCTGTTATCCTTCAGGATATCACCATCACTCTCCTCCTGACTGTCTTTCTTAGTGGGAAAACACCAGAATTGCAGTGAAAATTTAACATTAACAAGGTTTATTCATTTAATTTTTCAAGTTTGGCGGCCGGATTAAAACGTTTAACGGGCCACGTGTGGCCCCCGGGCCGTAGTTTGCCCATGCCTGGTATAGTCTCTAGTGGTTCTGCTGTATTGTTTTGGCCTGTCTTCATCCCATACAGGAATACAGGGTGGGGCTGTTCTTCTGTAGGTCTTGTCTAACGTCTTCCCTCCCCTGTTTGTTCACATGGGGGGGAAATGGGTGAGATCTTTTTTCACGGTGGCCCGATGAGAGTGAAAACTGACGTTCCAGTAGCAAACATCCATACACAGCGCTGATGGTGGCTGGAGGTACCTGCCTGGGCAGCTAGGAGGGGCTGCACTTTGGTCACCTAACCCCTGACAGTGACCGGAGACCCTCCCGGCAGGGCTGCGGCCTCTTCCGGGAGTCACGGGTTAAGTTAGCAGCAATACGTCCGCAAGTGTTCTTCAGGCCATGAATGTGGGCCCCCGACTCTGGTCCACCGCCTTCACTCGCTCCCTTGTTAGGCTAGATCACCAGCATAGCTCACCGCTAATGCGTCGCTAAATAGGCCGCTAATGATTATTGTAAAATAACCACTTTGTTTTTTGTTACACAGCTCGAGGACTGTGACTACAAAGCTCTGGACTCCAAAGACATTAGGCTGCCTCCTCCAATGCCTCCTAGTGATCGATTGCTTGCTGCTGTTGAAGCCTTTTATAGCCCTCCATCCCATGATCGACCTAGAAACAGGTACACCCACACGCCGTTACAGGTTAAGTTTACACATCCAAAAACATTCAAATGGTTGTGATGAAGAAAAATGAAACTCCTCCAATATTTGTAAAGGTTTTCCACACTTTTGAGCACTACTTAAACCCCATAAATCACATAAACTGATCTTTTTGATCGGTCCCGTTATTTTATAATAACGGTGCTTCAGTGGTTACCACTGCACAGGGGCCCAACGGCATAAGGAACTTTCAGGAGTTCCCATTCCATGCGTTCACCTTTAGACTGGGGGGGGTTTGGCTGTACTGTGACGCTCGGCTCTGCTTTTGTCTCCCACCAGTGAAGGTTGGGAACAGAACGGCCTGTACGAGTTTTTCCGAGCCAAGATGAGAGCCAGGAGGAAAAAGGAGCAGGAGAAGCACAACAGGTGACGTTACTTGGATCTGGTTCTTGTCTCGGAGCTTCACCATGTTGAACCGAACTGGACCTTTGCTGCTGATGGCGCCTCTGGCTCACTCACTCTGGGTGGATTTCTCTCAGCAGACTTGGAGGCGGTTCCTCCAGGAGTGAGTCTCGGAGCAGAGGGAGGTCCTCGTCTCGATCCAGCTCTCGCTCTTCAAAGTCCTCCCAGTCCCGCTCCCGGTCTCGCTCCCGCTCCCCCAGCCGCTCCCGCTCCTACTCAAGATCCAGGTGTGTGCACGCTGGCAGAGTTTTGAACGTCATAAATTCCAGAACCTATAAACACACACCCAAAACAACCCAAAGCAACATTTGGTGTTTGGTAGCTAGTCCAGTAACTTCCTACAGATCCTGACACCTGTTTCGATCTTTTCAGGTCCAGGAGTCGATCCAGGTCATCGCGGAGCCGCTCGCGCTCCAGATCTAGATCTCGTTCCCGGTCTCCAGCCAAGAGAAGACACGGAGCCCGCAGCTCCTCCCCTCCGTAAGCTTCCTTTTTCTTCTCTGCTCATGAGTGATTTCCTTGATTCTAATCACTCGGCTGCTCTCTCCAGCTCCACGTCCTCTTTGATTGGTTCTTCCTCCAAGCACTCGGACAGGCTCGGGGAGGAGAACAAAGGCCACCAACTGCTGATGAAGATGGGTACGTCTCTGTGACCGTTCCTCAGAGGTGTGAAGGCTTCCTAACAATGCCGTTGCCTTGTCTCTCCCTGTCTCTAGGCTGGAGTGGATGTGGTGGCCTGGGGGCCAAAGAACAGGGCATCCAAGACCCAATCAGAGGAGGGGATATTAGGGATAAATGGGACCAGTTTAAAGGTGTGGGGGTGTCACTGGACGATCCTTATGAGAACTATCGCAAGAACAAGAGCTACAACTTTGTTGCCCGCATGAAAGCACGAGAGGAAGGTACTGGATGCTTCCGCTACTTGGGTTTGACATTGAAATTCCACACCGTCACATTTCTGCCCCAGGAAACACGCTTTTAATCCAAATTTTGTTTTTGTGTTTCAGTGAGTCGAGAACCTCAGGAGGCCCCTTCAAATGACTGACATCGGGGGGTCACTCTTCTCCTCCCCCAAATGTCCAGCAAGACTCTGAATTTAGTCACTAGAAGAATTGACCTTTTTCTCTCAACATCAACATTGTTAGTTGTCACACGGGATTTTCAGACAGGAACAAACTCAGGTTCTCTATGAGGAACAAACAGTTCAACAGTAATATTTCTGTTAGTGTTGAAGTGTTTTCGATCTGGTGAAGGGCTGAATGAGGCCTGATACTCGGAGCAGAGCAGCAGCAGGATGGAAACGTATTCCTTTAGCTTCATTATGTAGGACGAGAAGGCTTTGTTGGTCCGCTCCTGTTGGGTTTTCACTGTTGGTTAATGTTAGACTTTTTAATGTAATGACCACAGACAATAATGTAAGTGTTTCTTTTATTTGTATTATTGAAATAAATCCCAAGAATGAGACAAACTCAAATGAAAATCAGCCAGACTGTTTGTTTACTCTCTTGATTTGATGGTCAGCTTTTGGTGGTTGCCTGTGCTTATATGACACAATCATATATCTATATATGTATGTTTAACACAATTAACCAATGATCAGCATCATGGCTGGTGTCTCCTGTAAAGGAAGCTGGGATATATTGCTTGGTTAGGGAGCATTGCATCATGGGATAAATGAGTGCAATCGGTGGGGTGCAGAGATCCTCACTTCACTCGCGTCATCAATTATGGTGTCATATAAAAGCTGCCAGCAGGGGTCAGTGGGGGGTCGCCGTCTGCTTTCAGGTGTCCGAACGTGGCCGCCGGAACAGCTGACACGGTTCAGTCACGTGAGGCCAGGCGTCATCACGGTGCCAGCTCACCTCCGGGAAGAGGACAGGGTTCTAGGCTACACGCACGCTGCTGGCAGAGTTCCTCCTGTTCCTACACATGGATCAGGAAGCTGCTGCTGGGTCGGTGCCCACCTGGGAACTTTCTGTACCGTCTCAAGCAAACACCTGGGGGCTGAGGGGCTGTCCTGATGATAGCCACGTGGGACAGACGTGGGCGTGTCTCTGGTAGTGCGCCTCTGCAGCACCACCTTGTGGCCATCTTCTAACTCAGCGGTTAGAAGAGCGGCTCCGCTGCATCTGAAGTCAGAGGTTTGGGGGGTTATTAGAAGGTTCTGTGTTCAGAGAGTTTAGTGAGAGGTCATTTACGTCACATCAAAAAAAAAAGTGTATAAAAGCCTCGTTCAATATTTAGTTTGCTCCTGTCCGAGTTCAGATGTTTCCTTAAATGGTGCTGCCACCTTTCATATTGAACCTCAAATAGTCTCTCATTACCTCAGTGTGACTTTTGAGTAAAACCTTCTCGTTTTAAGCTGTGTAGAATTTGAAATTGGGATATTTGAGAAGGATTGATGTTTCTTTTGTCTTTCTAGACATTTGTCAGGTTTGAATCCCTTTTGTGGACGGTCCAGCAGGCTGCTGGCTGGGCCGACTGGGGATTTATGAGATGAGCTGTGCCCCAGATGTGTTTCTCCTCTTGTCTTCAGTAGGCTGGGGTGACCTTGACCATGACCTTGTCCTGTCCCTGCTTGTTCTCTTCTCCTCCTTCAGTCATATTACCTGAAGCCTGATACTTATTTGAACACTTTCTTTTATTAGAAACAACAAAAACAAGCCTTTTAGGCTCTCTAATCGATGGCTTGGCTGTCGCTATCTTTCCTTCTGCTACTGTGTTTAATCGCAACCTTTCATTTCCACCAATGCGGGTAAATACTGTTAACCAGTAAAGAGAAGTTGTTCTTTTCATGTTTTCATGAATTCATCACTTGGTAGCAGCAGGTCTCCAACCCTGTTTCAGAACCCTCGGGCCTTCAGCCAGCCCCTAATTATGGTCTGGCACTGGGACATCTCTTCATTCCCAGAGCTGAGTGGCTCCAGCAGCGTGACCAGAGCATCTAGAACAGGCATGGGCAAACTACGGCCCGGGGGCCACACGCGGCCCGTTAAACGTTTTAATCCGGCCCGCCAAACTTGAAAAATTAAATGAATAAACCTTGTTAATGTTAAATTTTCACTGCAATTCTGGTGTTTTCCCACTAGAATAAAGACAGTCAGGAGGAGAGTGATGGTGATATCCTGAAGGATAACAGAACTTTCAGTACTTTAAAATAGAAATGGTTATTAATTTTTTTTAAAAAGGCACATTTTATTCATTTGATTTTAAGTGTTTTAAGACTCATTCCAAAGTCAGATATTTTGTTGTAATGCTTCTCTTCATTTTCATTTGAAATTAAAGCACATGTTTTCTCCATATCCCAAGATGTGTATTTTTTCTCCAATGAGGTGAGGTTACCAAAGCACTCCATCCATCCATCTGCTCCTGGTCCGGCCCCTTTGTCAAATGTTAGAACCCATTGTGGCCCACGAATCAAAATGTTTGCCCACCCCTGATCTAGAAGCTCAGACTCTTAACAGTCTGCTGGGAAATCCTCTGTGTTCATCCTGGAGACTCTGGGGAACCAAAGGCGGAGCGCCGGGCCTGCAGCACGGTAGCGCTGGACCTGTGGAAGCTGCAGCTCAGCTCAGGTGTGATTTGAGCATGCGCTTGCTCAGGGAGGAAGAATGCACGTGTTTTGGTCCTGTTCCCACGGCAACACTCTAAACAACACACCTCTGCACACATGCTGGACAGGGGGCTGATCTGTGTGGTCAGCTTACAAGGGAGACTCGCAAGAGCACCGAGCTCTAGAATAACTATAATATTAATTAATAATAATAATAATGAGGTGTGGACGGCAGTGTGATTCAGGTCATCTGTGCACGTTGGCCCTGTTCTTCTCACCCTCCAGGACAGTGGTTCTGCACCTTCATCCTCAAAGTGAACTGGTCTAACTGGATGTGAGGCTGAATTTCCTCAGTCACGGCTCTGGGTTGCACAGACGGTGAACCATGAGGAGGGCTGGGAGAGGACAGAGGTGATCCGTGCATCACGGGACGTCCCGCAGCAGCAACACACCCAGCAGAACGAGCCTCTTAGGCTCAACACCCAAAACAGAGGGAGCCTGAAAGAAGCAGCTCATGTGTTGGAGCTATTCTGCTGCTTTTGTGTTTCCAGAGCTCCACCTGGCCAGCAGAGGTTTTAATGGGAGCTCTTGCAGGTGTCTGCTGACCTCTGACCTCTGTCTTCATCACATGTGGCTGCTCAGCTGCTCAGTCTGTTATTATGGGATCCATCAGGGTTGCGACTGGTCCAGGATCAGCTCCGCTGCATTTACTGCTGCTAGTTCATGCGCTGCTGCTAGTAGCATGTGGATCCTGGACGTGCGCAGCGTGGACGTGCACAGCAGACCCACCACCAACAGCCTTCATGTCCCTCTGGGAGACTTGCTGAGATGGGGGTCCTGGAATGTTCCATGAGACTTTAAAGGGCACCTGTTGGGGGGTTAAAGGAGGGAAAGGAGATCAAAGGTCTTCAGTGGTGTCACAACGTGCACGTGGAGTCACTCAAAGAAAAACACTTCTCGACATTCTTTATTGATTATTCTCACTTATCAATCACACCTGAAGCCTTTGCAGGTTAAACACGTTGGAAAAGTTTGTCCCTCACGTTTCGTTCAAGTGAGTCCTCGTTTACCGCGCGCGTCCCGTTACCATGACGATACCGGGTCGTCAGTGGGGGAGATTCGTACCTTTTAAAGGGATTTGATTGGTTATATCTGCTGTGAAGATTAAAGGTCAGAGGACAATAAACATGTTCTATGTCCAGACCACAGCAGGATGAACAGGAGTTCAGATTTGTAGATGAAAAGGTCAAAAGTCATCAGAAATCTGCCAGAAGGTTTCCCCTTTTTTTATTTCTCTTCTTTGATCTGTACATACGCCACCCGTTCATACAAGAGGAGTTTACCTCAGCTACACGTGGCAGCTGTGGCCTACCGCTGTGGGCTCACCCTGCTGGGGCGGGGGGGGGGGAGCAGGAGCCTGGAGGCCAAGCCTGGAACACCAGCCCTGCCTGCTCCTGACCGCCTGCTCTGACACAACCTACAGCCAGATGACGGCAGCTCGTGTGTTCTATCTGGACAACAGATGTGTGGGATTCCCCTTCTGTTGCTATGGCAACCACAACAGACCAGTTATCATGTTTTATTGGATCAATGGAGCATCGACCAGCAGACCAAGAACCCTCCTCAGACTGAGTGGAAATGCTCCAAAGCCCTTCACACTCCGGTTTTACCCAGGTGTCCTCCTTCTCCTCTCCTCTACCTCCCCTTCACTCTACTTCTCCTCTCCTCTACCCCTCTCCTCTCCTACATATCCTATCCTCTACCTGTCCTCCCCCTTCTCCTCTCTCTTTACCCAACCGGCCATCAGCAGGAGGGTCCCCCTACATGAGCCTGGTCCTGCTCAAGGTTTCTTCCTGTTAAAGGGGAGTTTTTCCTTGCCACTGTTGCCTGTCTGGGGTTAGGCCCTGGGATTCTGGAAAGCGCCTTGAAACAATTTTGATTGTATAAGACGCTATATAAATAAAGATTGATTGATTGATTGATTGTGTCATCAAGGAGACACGGTGCCCAGTGCTTGCTCAAGGTCCCTCGAACCAACACCCCTCTGATCTCTGGTGCTCTCTCCAAGACTGCGAGCAGCTAAAAGGTTGTGACTGACTGCATGGCAAGCGCAGGTGAACACATGGGTCATAAGCACACGCCCAAGCACGTGCACACGCACGCCGCGTTGTCACTGGCATGCAGAGCTGAGGAAGGTGCAGCGTGGAGGATGTGGTTTCACTCACTCTCTGCGGAGGAAAACACCTCAGATGGTTGTTGTTCTGCTGCTTCTCTTTGAAGTGGAGATGAGCTGCAAAACAATTCAGCACTCTGACATCTGCCAGAGGCACCAGGCGTGCACTCGAATTCTTAATACCCCTCCGGTGGTAATAGCTGGTAGCAGCCTGGATAATTAAGAGAATCGCCCAGGAGCTCTAAACGATGAAGGTTTATTGAGTGGCTGCCGGTGCAGAAGTTCCTGCTGTGGTCCAGCTGAGAAAAACAGGACTTTTCTTTACCAGGTTTGATCTAATATCAACTCATAAAGGTTTCCTCCGGACCTGATTGAGATATTACGTAATAGGAGATCATTTAGTGCCTGGAAGTCAGACACACACGCACACACACGCACACACACGTGTGGTGCATGTGTTTATTGGTCCCCAGCCCCAGCAGGGAGCTCAGAACCACCTGCTCACACAGCTCTAGGAGAACTTGGGTGTGCTCTCAGCATTTCTACAAGCTTCCTCCAGGACCAGTGCAGACAAGCCTCACCTGCCCAGTCCAACCAGGCTTGGTGTCATCCATGATGTTCCTCAGCGTGGTCACCACATCAGTGTTGCTCCACAGAGTTCTGGAGACGGTCCTGATCCTAATAAGCTCAGCTTTAAGTGCTGGATCGCTTTTGCCTCCCATACCTCCCCCCTGCCTTCTCCTGGGGGCACCAACCTCTCCCCAGGCTCTGGGGCTCAGTGTCTTCCTACATGCTGACCACCGGCACACTTTAGTGATTTAATAACCGTCGCCGTGGCAGCAGGTACGTTGCTTCTTGGTTCATGGTGCATCTTGGGAGATCTGAAGGTTAGTAGGTAACAGGTGAACACTGTTGTTCTTTCTAGTAGGTTCTGTGTGTGTGTGTGTGTGTGTGTGTGTGTTTTGCTGAGCGTTCTGGTGTCAGTCAGAGGAGTTCCTGACCAAACCTCCCTTGTGGTCTGAAGACCTCAGTTCTTGCTGCAGCGATGTTAATGAGGCAGAAATGTGGTCACACACCCCAGGTGATCACACACCTCCTCTGAGCATGCAGAGGTTTGCACCGTTGGCCTGGAACTCACACACATGCTGAGTGTAAAGACAGCAGCTGCGAGTGCACAAAGCTCCCAACCACAAGTTCACCACCGCCCCCCAGCTTTAAATGTTTGTGCTGCTTTAAGAGTTCTTTTGTCTTATTCCAACACCATCAGCAAAGTGACTTTTTTCAACTGCCGGCTCAGTTTACAGGCTGACAACAGTCGTCCAGATGGTTGTGGGTGATCACAATCGCTGTGAAGGGTGAGATGTTTAGGGCACTTCATCAGCCCTTGTCCGGGGCAGTTTCTACTGCCCCTGTTGCTTGTTGGTGGTCAGACTCTGGTATTCTGGGAGGGAGGGAGAGGATGAAGGTGCCGGGAGTTTGGTTTTGGGCTCTGAGGGTCCGAACTTAGACTTTCATACGTAGGAAGTGTAGAACTGAAAGAGCCGCAACAGAGAACCCTCGGAGAACCATCCTGGATTTGTTCACCTCCAGCAGGACAGGAGGACCCGGCCTGACCAACCTTTAGTTTAAAACCGCCCCTTTAAGCCTTCAAACTGCACAGTAAGTGTTGCATTGGTCAGGCCCAAACAGCGGAACGGCTGATGACTCCTGACACAGGAAGCACCACCAGAGCACCGCTGGAGCTGAACTGGGAGCTGTTGGTTATCACGTAGCAGGTCGTGTGACAGAGCGACTGGAGAAGGATGAAAGCAGATTCAGTTCATCTTTATTTATCAGTGCCTGTTGCAGCTAAACCTGTCTAGAGGAGCTTTAGAGTCCGACCCCAACATGCTACAGTGTGTCGACAGAAAGGCAGAAAAGTCAGTGAAAAAGACCAAATAACTGGGAAAAAAATCCCAGTTTTCCCAGAACTGAGAAGAAAGGGAGCGCTGATGACTGTCTGTGGCCTCTGTCTGGGGTCGTGGGTCGCACACCGGCACGCCTCAACCCAAAGGGAACCATTTCAAACTTAGAATTACTATTATTTTTTTCATTTAATACGATACATTTGGAATTGAGGAAGGCTGAAAGTTGTCCAGGTGTTTCCTGGAGGCCTTGGACAGCAGAGAAGCTCCACATTTAGGATGAAAAGAACTCCAAACTGGCTTTTACAGGTTGGCCTGGTGTGTGTATAAAGTTCCCAGTTACATTGTGAATGTCTGGATGTGGCTTGTTCCAGTTCACCACAGCGAAGACCCACCCAGATCACCTGAACTCACCTGTAGGTGTTCATGTCTGGATTATTTCTCTCCTGTGTGTAAAACCCATAGCAGCAGTCTGCAGTTGTCTCAGCAGCTCAACCGTCCAGGACGTTCCCTGAAGCACTTTGGGTCTGTGTGGTTTGAAACATCTGGCCCGTGTTGACCACCACCCACAGGTTTAATCCTGAACGTCAGAGTGGCCCTGGTCCAGCAACAGTCTCAGGGTCGGTACGTCGGCGTGGGGCCACTTCCTTCTTACAGCTTTCTGCCCTCCCATTAATCACATCTCCATTAGATGGCGGTCTGCTGATGACCCATCGCCATGGAGACAAATTCTCTCAGAAATTTGAATCATCGATTCCAATCACGGTTCTCTTGGCAGTAAAACAAAAGTTGTGGACACTCCCAGAATAACTGAGAGTGTTGGTTTTATCCTCCTACATGACCTCCACCTCCTCAGAGCCTCCTCTGAGCGGGTGATGGAAAGAATCTAAATCTGGAGGTTTTCCATCCAAACTCCCAGCAGCTGTGTAAAGTTGTGATTTTTTCTCTGTAATTTACAGGCTGTTTGAATTAGAGGAGTCTGGGAAAGGTTGGTGTCACCTGGACATTAGTTTCTCTGAAACAAAGATCTTTGAGACACCAGTTCTGAAGTCCTCAAGAGTCAAGATTCTATTTAATCAAAGTCTTCTTGATGGCATCTGAACCAGATGTTCTAATTTTTAAATCTACTGTCTATCCTGTTTGTCAGACTGTGCATATCTCATTTGTTTTACCAAAGACCTGAAAGGTCGTAAGGTCACAGCCACACCTGTGGACAGCTGCACCCAGTAAACCAGCACTTGGAGTTCTACTGGCAGGATCTGGTGCGGATTGGCTTCTCCAGACATGAAGGGGCTTCACCTCTGAGGAGCTTGGAGGTCAACAGAAGTAGATTTCTGGGCAGCCAAAGAAGAGAAACCAGCAGAGGAGTCCATACTGCTTGCAACATGATTCATTATGGTGAGCCCTCCATCACTCCTGGAGACCTCCGTCGCTCCTGGAGACCTCTGTTGCTCCTGGAGACCTCCGTCGCTCCTGGAGACCTCCGTCGCTCCTGGAGACCTGTTGCTCCTGGAGCCCTCCATCACTCCCGGAGACCTCCGTCGCTCCTGGAGACCTCCGTCACTCCTGGAGACCTCCATCGCACCCGGAGATCTCCGTCGCTCCCGGAGCCCTCCGTCACTCCCGGAGACCTCCGTCGCTCCCGGAGCCCTCCGTCACTCCTGGAGACCTCTGTTGCTCCTGGAGCCCTCCGTCACTCCTGGAGACCTCTGTTGCTCCTGGAGCCCTCCGTCACTCCTGGAGACCTCTGTTGCTCCTGGAGACCTCCGTCGCTCCTGGAGACCGCCGTTGCTCCTGGAGACCTGTTGCTCCCGGAGCCCTCGTCACTCCTGGAGACCTCTGTTGCTCCTGGAGACCTCCGTCGCTCCTGGAGACCTCCGTTGCTCCTGGAGTCCTCCGTTGCTCCTGGAGACCTCTGTTGCTCCCGGAGACCTCCGTCACTCCCGGAGCCCTCCGTCACTCCTGGAGACCTCTGTTGCTCCCGGAGACCTCGGTCGCTCCTGGAGACCTCCGTTGCTCCTGGAGACCTGTTGCTCCTGGAGACCTCTGTTGCTCATTGGGACCTTCTTATATGGGAGTTAAAGGACATACCACATGTGTGTAAAGGTTCTGTTGATACCGCGTCTCTTAAATGACTTGGATTTGGATCCCACCCTTCCACCTTCTACCACCCCCATCCCCCTGCTCTCACCATCCCCACATCCTCCCTGCTTCACGGCTGACCAGGTGAGGGGAGAACTGAGGAAGCTCCGGCCCCGAAAAGCAGCTGGACCGGATAGAGTCTGTCCCCGGCTCCTCAAGACCTGCGCTGCTGAACTCGGGGAGCCGCTACAACGGGTCTTCAACCTCAGCCTGGAGCTGGGGAAAGTGCCCACCTTATGGAAGACGTCCTGCATCATTCCTGTCCCCAAGAAGAACAGACCGAGTGAGCTGAACGACTTCCGGCCGGTGGCACTCACCTCACATCTGATGAAGACTCTGGAGCGGCTCTTCTTCAACCTCCTCAGGCCCCAGGTGCAGCACGCTGAGGACTCCTTACAGTTCGCCTACCGGGACAAGGTCGGTGTAGAGGACGCCATCATCTACCTGCTGCACCGAGTCCACTCGCATCTGGACAAGGGGAGTGGCACAGCGAGAATCCTCTTTTTGGATTTCTCGAGTGCCTTCAACACGATCCAGCCCCTTGTCCTACAGGACAAGCTTCTCCAGATGCGAGTGGACCCCTTCCTGGTTGCTTGGATCTCCAGCTACCTCACCGACAGGCCGCAGTTCGTCAGGATGAAGGACATCACGTCTGACACTGTGGTCAGCAGCATCGGTGCTCCACAGGGGACTGTGCTGTCCCCCATCCTCTTCACTCTGTACACCTCGGACTTCTGTTACAACTCTGAAATGTGTCACATTCAGAAGTTCGCTGATGACACAGCCATCGTTGGGTGTATCAGAGACGACCAAGAGGAGGAGTACCGGTGCCTGGTGAGGGACTTTGTTGCCTGGTGCCACAACAACGGCCTGCAGCTCAACACCTCCAAAACTAAAGAACTGGTCATTGACTTTGAGAGGGACCGACCGAGACCTAGACCAGTTCAGATAGGAACGGAGGAGGTGGAGGGCGTGCAGACCTACAAATATCTTGGGCTGTGGCTGGACAACAGGCTGGACTGGACAAGCAACACGAGGCAGCTGTACAAGAAGACCCAGAGCAGGATGTACTTCCTGAGGAGACTCAGATCCTTCAACATCTGCAGGAAACTGCAGGAAATCAGTCTGTGGTCGCCAGCGTCCTGTCCTACGCTGTGGTGTGCTGGGGGGGCAGTGCGACAAAAGCGGATCTCTCCAGGCTGGAGAAGCTGATCAGGCGGGCCAGCTCGGTGGTGGGGATGAAGCTGAAACCTCTGGCGACAGTGGCAGAGAGGAGAACTATTGACAAGCTGCGGAGCATCATGGACAATGTCCGCCACCCTCTGCACACTGTCATCCACAGCCAGAGAAGCCTGATCAGCCAGAGGCTGCGCCTTCAGGACCAACAGACTGGGGAACTCATTCATCCCCCGAGCCATCAGGCTGTTCAACTCCTCACTGGGGGGAAGGAGGGCCAACAGGAGAACTGGAACATTTTTATAGTTTTATATTTATATTCATATCCTATTTAATTTATTCTATTTTATTTCTTATTTTATTATATTTTTATTATCTTTAATAGGTTTAATGGGGTGTAATGGTGGTGGGAAATTTTGTAGATGCTTGTAGATCTTTGGAGATGCTAATTTCCCTGGTGGACACCCCCTAAAGGGATCAATAAAGTACTCTTGAATCTTGAATCTTGATTTCCTTCAGATTCTGAACAAGTGTATTTTATTATGCCGAGCCCTTCATCTCTGCTTCCCTTGGACCTTTCCACCAGGACAGGATGTTCTCTCTCTGCCCATGTCCATGTCATTACCTGCACCACTGGAAGACAACTAAAGGAATGTGTCTGTGTATGAGAGAGAGAGATTATCAATCTGTTCCTTTCGAAATACACACTCCTATAAGCAGGGAGTACTGGGAGTACTGGGAGAGCTGGGGGAGGGACCGAAAGATGGCAGGTATTTAAATATAACCCACCTGTATAAACTCAGACAAACTAACGCTGCAATGTTGTGTTAGAGAGAGGGAGGGGGAGAGAGGAGAGAGAGGGAGGGTGTTAGAAAGGGTCTCTCCCCCCTGCGTGCGCGCTGTCCGGGGCGGGGCGGGTTCTTCCTCAAGGTCCAGGTTAAGTATGGGAGCCTGCAGCAGCTCTCTGGACCTCAGTTCTGTTTTCGGCAGCGCAGCGCGTTTCCTGATTTGCGCAGATATTTGATTATAAAGCCGTTGCTGCAGCAACCGAATCAGTGCATTCGCTTTAGTTTCTTCTGTGGCTACAAAAATGTCCCTGAGTGGGACCCTTTTACCTTCCATCTCTACGTTTGCAGACCAAAAGGAGAAACAGTGGGAGGATGTAAGTTATTACTACTACAGATGTTATTGTTGTTATTATCATCACTTGTTGAGAATGAGTAGTTTGGAGAAGTCCTCTGACTTCACCGTTGAAAGGACCTGTCGTCCTCTTTCAGAGGTGGAGGACAAACATGGACGAGGAGGACCTGGGTCAGCTCTTGGATTTAGACTTTATTCTCGGGAACAGCGCCGTTTCCGACAGCCTGGCGGTGGAGGACGGCGGGGCGGTGGACTCCTGCACCTTCCTGTCCGAGCAGCAGCTGCAGGAAGACCACATCCAGGTGTGTCTGCACTCTTTAGACTACACTCTGGCCCCAGATGCGAGCAGCAATCTGATGGCGGAGCTCCTCCAGGCGGATATGGCTTCCAGCTCTCTCTGCGGGAACAGCCCCGGCATCCAGGGCAGGTTCTTTCTCAGCTCCCCGGCTTTCCAAACCAGACAGGACTCGTTCCCTGGAGCCCAGAGCAGTACAGCAGAGTCAGACTCAACGGTCCCGTTCGGCTCCGTCACCGACCTGGTGCTTCAGAGCTTCATTGGAAGCCCCCATGGAGGGAACGTCTGCTGCAGCGTGTCTCTGGACCCGCAACCCCGGCCGGTCGACCCCCCGCAGGCTGCTGCGGGCAGCCTGACGCCCCCACTGAGCCCAACAGACTCCGAGTGCCACTTGAACTATATTTACGGCTCGACGAGCATGACGTTCCCTCACTTACGCATGCAGTTTCCGTTCCCTGGTGATGCCCAGCATCATTTCGCGGCCGCGCTTAGGGAGGATGCGGCCATGGAGCAACCGGTGGCGGGTCAGCGGGTCCTGCTCACCCCACCGTCCTCCCCACCTGCAGTGAGGGACACCAAACCCAGAAGAGGTCGCAGTTCGTGGCCGAAGAAGCGAATTTCGACGCACAGCTGCTCCTTCAACGGCTGTGGGAAGAATTACACCAAGAGTTCGCACCTGAAGGCGCATCTCCGGACTCACACAGGTAAGATCCGGACTGGGGAGGTTCCGGCTCACCCGGGTGTCACCTGACAGCTGTTACTATGCTTGCAGGAGAAAAGCCATACCACTGCAGCTGGGACGACTGCGGCTGGAAGTTCGCGCGCTCTGACGAGCTGACACGTCATTTCCGGAAGCACACAGGACATCGACCTTTTCGGTGTCACCTGTGTGAGCGCGCCTTCTCCAGGTCCGATCACCTGGCTTTACACATGAAGAGACACATGTGATTCAGAAGAAACATAATCACAAATTTCGCACTATAGATTATATAGATAATCCAGATTCACTCCTGTGGGAACAGAGAGGCACGACTGGATGGTGAGACAGGTGAGATGGCCTTTCTTTGGTCTTTAGTAAAGAATCCTTTGACCGCACGTCAACTCGGGAATCCTCTGGAAATAAAGAGACATTTTTGTGATCTGTTTAACATTTTGCTTTGAAACTGCTCATTTGCAGTCTCCATGAAGGTTTAAACAATCTTTTATTGACCTTTTCATAATGTAAATGTTTCTATTTTTGTAAATAATAAAATAAAGGAGCATCTTTCTGTCGCCACTGATATTAGCTGGAACTGGAATTACCTCCAAAATCTCTGCAGGGACGTTCGGTGTTGTTTTGTTGTATATTTGCATATATTTGTATATTTTGAAGGTCAATAATAAAGACGTGAAGCTTCATTTTAAAGCATTCTCCTGTGTACGATGTTTATGTAAGACCTGACAGATTTCACTCCCTTCTGAGGCTATCTGAGGACCTTTTCACCAGCTTTGGGAAACTTCTCTCGTTACATGTGGAGACAGAGTTCCTTCAATAAGATGACGGGACACAAGATGGTAGGAGTGTTCTGCAGAATAGTGACTGAGCAGGTTTCACACCCTCACAGACAACCTTCAGCTGGCAGCAGCAGAGCATTGGAGAGGAGAGGAGGGCAGATCAGATCAGAACACACACAAAAGCTTCCTGACAACAGAACATCTGTGTGCCACAGCTGTGGTAGGAAGATAAATATCCAAATGTAACCACTGAAACAGTTTCAATGAAATGTTTATTCTACTAAACTTTTCGCGTCACTTTTTGACGGACAGATAGAACAGACGTGTTAATGCGCAGCCTGTTTACACATGGAGTTCCTCTTAATAAAGACAAGTGGGATCATTTAAGCTCTACGGAGGAAAAGACAGATGTAGCGAGGGGAGAAAATACAAGCTTGAGAATGTGTGAAACAAAACTCAGTCCTGTTGAGTTTAGGGTTACCTTTACTGCACCAGAGCAGGATTTTCAGAATATAAAACCCATGAAGAAATAACACAACATGAAAGGTGTAAACTGAATGATTCTTAATGTGGTAACACTGGTAAAAACGTCTCTGCCCAACATCAGTTAAATCATTCCAAAAGAAAAAGAGAGAGGGAGGGGGTTCTACATTGGTTGAAGAGGGTCAAAACGTAAACTATCTTTACAAAATCTGGAGTCACTTGTTGCAAACGCATAAATAATTATATTAAAAATAATTCTAAAAATAACAGAGTCATTTCAAAATACGCACAAATGAGAACAAATGTATTGCACAATGGAGATATTAGAGGAGAGTTGTCCAGCCATGATGATTCCACCATGTTCTGTTCTTCCCTCCAGCAGGACAGAGAGACGTTCAGGGAGGTGGGAAATGTCACAACTGTTCTTCTGAGTAACAGACTGAAGCCGCCAGGAGCAGCTCCAGGACGTCTTCAATGACAGATTCCACATTTTGCCACCACAACCGAGTTAAAACAAAATACAACGTGGAAAAAAGTGCAGACTTTTTCACAAAAACATCACATTTGCTGAGGTTTATGCAGACTTTCAAGGGCCCGACATATTTGTAAAACCTCACTGTAAGTAGTCTATAAGCACGGTTTTAATACTTGAAAGGTCGTTGAATCACGAGGTGGTTCCTCCCTGCGGATGTTGTCAGTCACTGCAGCCTCCTTCAGTCGCTCTTTCTCCTGCCTTTAGGAACTAAAAGTTGTTCTGCTCAGCTTGAGATAATAATCGCTCTGTACCTTCAGCTGCATCCACAACAGTTCCAAATGCTTTCCTACTCATTCTTCTGTCATCATCACATTATCAGCAAACACCAGTACGTCTGTCGTTACCCTGAATGGGAAAGCTCGTGGATGGATGGATGTCGGATGGTGGATGGACATTGTTCCGTTCTTTCTACAGATCCACGCTCAAGTGATCACACACTGATTTAACTTGTCCACAGGACTTGATTCAGAACTCATGATTGTTGTCATGACATCCTGGTTTGAAGGTTAGCGGATGTTTGCATGCGGAGGTAATGTGTTGAGATGGTGGGCTCACTCCTTTAGATGTCTTTCACAATCTTAAAGAATGGGAGATGCACTTGAACGTACCCCCCGCTGTAGACAGAAGAGGTGAAGCTATGTGCTGAAAAGAGGAACCAGGAAAGTCCCGTGCGAGTAAGGAGGCGAGAGTAGAGGTGAGCTGCCAGGAGGTGAAAGAAACACCAGAGGTTGCTGAGGCCAATAATTCAGAGTAATGGTGGAAAAGGGCTAAACGTGGGAAGAGCAGGAACAGCGGAGGTGCTGGATGAGATGAAGGGAGTGGGTCCAGAACTGCTGGAACGTGAAAGCAGAGCCGGAGGTCTCAAGATGTTCGGAAGTGACGAGACTTTAAGAACAAGCCACAGGCGGGAGGGTGAGGAGACAGAGGCCAGATGGTGGTCTATGCACTGGTAGGAGGACGCTATCGAGCTGCCAATCAAGAAGGAAAGAGGACGAGCAAAGAGGAGATTCAGGATTCCACTACGCGTTCAGATAGTTGCTGTTTGGACAGTTGAAAGCAGGTGATTTTGGTGGCGATCGCTTAAAGGGATGAGCCAAAAGTAGAGGATTCTACTGATATGCATGAGAGAGCGAGGAAGAACCTGGTTCCCTGTGAGTTCTCTGAACTTCAGGTGAGCTTCACAGAGCCCCACCGTTGACTATCCTTCGATAACAATACTTGGATTGATGCAATTAGAAAGGGATAAACTGATGAGTGGGTCTGCAGGCCGGTCGTGCGAGAGGAGGCTGGGAGGAACCTGATATTTACAAGAGCGAGGCTGTAACGTCTGATCCATGCTGATGCATCGGCTTCATGTCTGTACCTGGCTGACAAAACCCAGGTAGGAGTCATCCTCAGACTGGCACCTGGGTGATAATCCAGCTGGATGGCTTCTGCAGGTCACAATAAAGTTGTTGTTTTTAAAAGAAAAGAACCTTCAACACTCTAAGACTAAGGTGAGATGACACAGCTGCAGGTTCCTCCTCCTCCTCCTCCTCCTCCTGTAGAGCTGAGTACAACTAATCAAGCTCGATGGCGGTGGCATCCCTGTCAGGACCATCAGAAAGTGCAACCCTCCCAGAATGCCGTGCTCCAGGGTTCCTTCTCAGTACTGAAGAGAAGATCTGCATCCGTTGGTGAGACAGTCAGTCCTCAACACTGAGAATGAAGCTGCAGAACTAAAATGATACATTGAGATTCACATTTTCAGCGAGTGGTCATCAGCTTGGAAACCCAACAAATCCTCCATCCCAGTCCAGCCAGTGCAGTGTGCTGGTCCTGCTGTACCATCACTGGGTTTGTTTTGGACAGTCCGAATCAGCTGAGAGCTGTGCCTGCAGGCTGTAATGAGAGCTGTTCCAGTACTTCCTGTGTGAATATGTCCTCCTCCGTCATCTTCTCTTTAGTCTGAGGATGGGACGGGAGCTCCGAGTCATGCGTTGGACATCTCTGCCTTGCTGAGGGCGATGGCCAGCTCCAGGTCCTCCTGCTCCTGCTGCCGCAGCCTCTTTAGCCGCTCGCGCTCCGCCCGCTCGCTCTCCCGCTTGGCCCACTCCAGCTGCTGAGCCTCGTTACCAAACTACAGAAGAGAACCACCGTTACGCCGCTGCTGGAGCTTCCTTCCCTTCTGCCTCATCATCAGTGGGTTTGACATCAGCACCAATGAACAGAACTGTGAATCTCTTACCTTGACTTTGTCAGGTCCTGTCAGAAAGAGGTGAATCGCAGAACAGACCGGTTAGACAGAAGGAATTCCTGAATCAGCAGATTTCAGACACTTCTCCGTAGGTCACACCGCAGCAGAGAGGCTGCTGACGAGACGTGAGCAGAGCCCTTCAGGCCTCGCTCACGCTCACATCGCCCACCACTCTGACACGTCGCGGGATTGCTCCGCTGGTCTCAAAGTGACCACTAATGACTGGAATGAGTGGAGGGAGAAGGTCGGACCAGTCAGTCCTCAGAAGTCAGGGTGTGACGACGGAGAAATGTCAGAATATCCTTTCAAGCTGCATCAACATTCAGAGCAAACAGAGCCAAGAACATCACGGGACTCAAGCAAGAGCTTAGAAACTTAGCACGAGTTAACGGTCGAGCCAAATTCAGTTGCCTCATTCAAAATCAAGCCAAACAAACTGATTTGACATTGAGATTAATCAGTTTAATTATGATGTGGTTAAAGGTCCCAGGATCAACCATGCCAGAACTCTTTAATGTAACCTATAACATGAAGATTTATATGGAGAAAACCTTCAGGCTTCACCTTTCAGCCTCCATCCAGATCAACACAAGAGTCACCAGAACCAGACCAGGATCCAGACTTGACTGCATCTGGACACGTGTGGAGGAGCTGGAGGCACTGCTAACGCTAACAGCCATGCTAACAGAGCAAAGACTGAGGTCTGTACTTAAACCAGAAGGGCTTTAAAACTAGAATTGGTTTAACAGTCTGCATATCTTTGCAACCGGCTTAGGTTTTATTTTATTCTTACCATAAAAAATAAATTACTTTTGTGCCTTTTTAATTTAATAGGTCACATTAAAGGTGGAAACGGTTCTGACCCCAACAAGGTGTATGTGTAGCCTTTTTATTCCCCCATGTATTTATATCATATTAATTTGTCATCAGATCTAAAAAGTCCCCGTGTTGCACAGCAGAAAGATGCTGAAGGTTTCTAGAGTGGTCAAAAAAAAGCCTCTCAGTTCTCTCAGAACTTCTAGATCACAGCTTTCATTTTAGTGTCTGATGATGGGCTGGAGCAGAGCACCAGCCACACCCAGGAGCTTTAGGCTCCGGGGGAAGGCACTTTATCTCTAACATCTGCCAAAGGTGAAAGTTCTAAAGCTGCCTTCCAGCTGTGTCTGTCACAGAAATGAGAGAAAAGGAGTCTGATGAGGCGATGAATGGATTTGGCCTGTAGAACCTTGTGTTAAGGCTGAACAAGCTTGTTCCTGCGAACATAACACAGGAGAAAATCTGTCAAAACACAAACTGAGAACGTGAGGGGGGCTTTAAAAGGCTGTGAATGTCTCCAACCTACTCCTGCTAGAAGGTGGATCACTGTCTTCACACATGAGTATCTGCCACAGCTTCAAACGGAGACCCTGAAAGCCCCCCAGGACCAGGACCAAAGGAAGCATCGATGCTGTGAAAGACCAACGTCTACGTGATCTGTTCGTAGAGCAGCAGACCAAGCTGTGCTCATAAATCACATCCTCTCTGGCAGACTAACTTAACTGGAGACCTGCACAAGCAGCGAGCAGCCCATCAGGACTGGCACGGTGGTGGAAACATCCCATATCCCACAATGCGACACTGAAACAAGGCCTGCACGGGAGCAGCAGTTACTAGACATGCAGAGATATAAACGCATGAACCGTTAGTGTGTAGATGGTGGACACAAGCAGGTAGAGGCAGACGGACCTGCTGCTGGCAGCTGAGCAGTGATGCTGTTGTGAGTCGCGCTGAACTGAGCAGCACCGACAGAACTAATGTTGCAGCAAGAGTATTCACCCCTCTGGCCTGTTGCCGTTTCCTTACATTTTAATCTGCAATTAAATGCCTTTTTAATCTCTTTTTATGCCATGGATCTTCACAAAAGTTCAAAATGAGTACAATGAACGACCAAAAAAGAAAGAATAATTAGCATGTTCCTTTGCACGTTCACTTGCTACTGAGCTAAACACCTGCCTGGTTCTGTCCCTTCACCGTCAGAACCCAATACTTCCACTGATTGTGATAGAAATCTGCAAATCTCTACTTAACAAGAGCAGTTTTTGAATATCTATATTTCGTGTAGTGAATACGGCACCAATTCAATTACAGGTCCGTGTGGCACTAATCCACTATAATATGAAAACTTGTGATATTATATGATGATGTGGAACATTCCAGGGTTTATAGGGTCCATTATGCTTGCAACATGATTCATTATGGTGAGAGTCTTGATGCTGAAGGCTAAAGTTGTTTCAAATGTTGTCAAATGTTCTCAGTTTAAAATAACGTTCACTATATATTAAGGTGTGTCGGCCATCATTTCAAGTGACATCTTTTGACTGTTCAGTGCTGATTAAGCTTCATTTTGAGCAACCAAACCAAACCAGGTGCGGTTGTGTGTTGACTCAATGCTAACCGGAGGCCAGCTTTGCTTTTGCACTGGAGCTGCACCACTGACTGAGGTGCACCCCAGAGCAACGCTGCACCCCTGTAAAGTTTTACATATATCCATCCATCCATTATTTCACCATCCCTCCAACACTGAACCCCCACCCAAACTGTGAACTAACTCCCTGCAGAGAATGCTCAGCAAGGCTGCAACTCATGCATAATGACCACATATGTCACCGTGCTCGTGCACATGTGGGACCACCTGGGCCACAGTAGAGATGCACTCACCCTAACCAAGTGATCCAGACTTTAGGGGGTGCACGTGCTTGGTTACAGTACGCTCAGTTATTAAAATGTCTTAATGTGTTAATGTTCCTACCTTGATGGTGACGTATCAATAATATTAAATAAGGGCAAATCCAAGGGGGTTGAATACTCTTTATAATCATTGTAGACCTTAAAGTTGTCAGAAGTGACTGAATTAGCTGCTGCTTACAGTCAAACAGCATCACCTGTCTCAACCTACAGAAGCCAAGTCTGCAAAACCACAGGAAGAAACTTTAGGGGCTTTACTTGATGCAGAAGAGGAGGCAAAAGGGTCTTTGCCACTGAATGGGTCTTCGGGGCCCTTTTTGCTTTGAAAGGGATCGATGGCGTCGCTGCCGAATGGCTGGAAGGGGTCGCACGGATTCGACGAGTCAGCTGGGCCAGTTAAGCTCACTGGCGTACTCTTACCTGAAGAGATAAAAACAGTCAACTGCACCACAGAACACGCCTTAAACTCCATGATTAAGAAGCATCTTCTACACAGACCTTCTCTTATGTGTTAATGCGCATCTGTATTGCTCTAAAAGTGCACATCTGTCGCCATATCATGACAAATGCAGCCATTGCCAGGGTTCCAACACGAGAGTGGACTGCTGTCTTTGGTGAATCCATTGAGGTGTGACGGCCAAGAAACGAACCCATATTGTTTTGGTGAATTCTAACATGAGATGGCATCTTCACAGGGGAAACTGATTTAATCTGATTACCTACTAAACACAGTAACACCACAAAGTCCTTTCGGTTTCCATCTCACCGCATCCGTGCACGCATGCGTTGGAACGGCTGTAACGGTAAGACAGGATTCCTGCGTTGGCAGATGTTAGCCTGCTGCACGCAGCCTGACCTCCTGTGAACTACCCATCCTCGTAAACACCATACGAGCCACACGTATAAAGAGCAGATAGAGGAAACAAGTTAGGGTGTGGCTGCAAGCAGCAAACCACACATCGCTTTCCTGTACACAAATACCAGGGCAGCAGTTCAGGCTCAGAGGCTGGTTTTAAATAAGCCTGAATAAACACAAATGAGCATCCATTAAGTCATGTATGGAAATGTGTGAGAGAGTTAATCAGACAAGTGCAGCCCAAGAGTTGTATAAAACAGAGGCGTCTCTAGGTTAATGTGTCCTGTCTGCTGTCGCATTCAGGAAATCCGATACATTTCTGATTCAGTCCCACATCTGGAAGTGGCCTGAATCTGATCCAAAAATATAAGATTCAGGAAGGTCCCGGTCACGTTTGAGGGCGGTGTGACGAAGCGGCCTCAGCGATGGTCTGCACTTCCATTATGGTGGAAGGGTTAGTGTTTGGACAAAGGTGAAAGCTTTTATCTAGATGCTTTGCAATGTTACTAGTGTTATATGATGCCTATAAAAACTATTCACCATGGATCTTTTGCCCTTTTCTTGCTTTTATACATGAATTCATTGTCATTCAAATTTGTCTTAATGAAAACAATTTCCATAAAAGCTTCTTTCATGCCCCCCCCCACCCACCAATTCAACACAGCTTCAGCTGTTGATGGCAGCAGAGTCACAGGCGCTGAAGTGGAGATCACCTGAGTGCTGATGATGTGCGTCATCTGTGATTCATCTAAGGTCACCTGTATCTGGAGCTCCAGTGTCTGGTTCATCAGTCTTCCCACCACAACATGAAGACCAAGAAGAGTCCAAGAAACTCCGAGAGAAGATCCTTGAAAAGTCCCAGTCAGGAGAAGCTACAAGAAGATTTAGGCTGGAAATCTGCCCAGAGCTGCTGTCCTCATTGACAGAGAAGAAGAAAAATGAGGAGGCCACCAGGACACCTACTCAAAGAGCACTCTCGAAGGGCTTTGGTGGCTGAGGTGGGTCAGACTGTGGAGACAAAAACTGTCGGCCTGGTTCTTCACCAGTAGAAGCTGAACGGAGGAGTGTGAGGAGTCAGAAATTTAGCTGTTGACCATCACACAAGACACACACCGCACGCCGCACACACCACAAACAGCACCAGGTGCTGAGAGGAGGGGGGACATGACGGCAGAGAAGATAAATAAAGATTTAATAATCTTGATTTTAGCAGGTGAGTCGGTTGCTAATATATATGCTCTTTGATGGTGGGGGAACCAGCTCACCTGAGAACATGGAGAGATCGTGCTAACTAACACAGAATGGCCTGTGTAGCTGGGATCAACCCACCCCCGAGGCAGTAGTACCCCTCCCTAACCGCTATGACACCGAGCGGTTTTCTTTATTAACCAGCAAGACAAACGTCCCCAAGAACGCAGCAGAAGCTCCACAGAAATGGTTCCAAGACAACCAGGTGGAGGCTTTCAAGATGAGTGGAGAACTGCAGAATCCAGATGTTCCAGCCAGATGGAGCCACATCCACACAGACAGAGGTGTGATTATAGACAAAGGTGCTAAATATTGACCTGAAGTCAGTCTGACCTGCTTCCTTGCTGCTGCTGTGGGAGTTTCCCTCCACCCCCCTGTCACACCTCCACCTGGTGCTCCCACAGGTTCCTCAGCTGCTTGTCACTCCCTCTTCGGCATGCCTGGTTTTCTCCGGGCTTTGTTGACTTGGCTCATCTCTGCCTTCTCTCAGCAGCCTTCTCTCCCTGCGTGTTGGTCTCATGGTTCCCATCGCTGATGTGTCATACCGTTCAAACACGTGTGTGGAAAAGCTGTTTCGTGAAATGTAAAATGGCTTTTGTGTAAATCCTTTGTGGGACCAGCCGAGGCACCCATTCACCAACTGACATAGTTATAATCTGTGCTGTCACCCACTGTGTACACTGGCTGGAGTTAGTGTGTAAAAGTTACCACTGGGAGGTTTGGGTCGTGGTGGGACGCCTTTCTTCGGTGGGAGAGCTGGGGTGTCATTCTTCCTGCTAAACGGGTCATCGACAAACACTGACTGGAAGGAAAGTGAAGAGAAATTCCTTATTCAATATATATACCTTTACCTTAAAGTGAGCATTTCAAACATTTTAAAGAACCCACGGTTTTTATGACTGGGAGTATAGGAAAGTGTGAGTGAAGATTTGTCCCTATAAAGAGTCGTGACCTTTGGTACCTTCTGGTAGTCTGGCAGCCAGCTGGCCCTGCCTTCAAAAGGGTCTCTGGGTTTCAACATGTGGCTGAAGTCTGCAAATCCAGCAGAAGTGTTGCTGCTGCTGCTGCTGCTGCTGAAGGTGCTGCTGCCAAACGGGTCCAATGTTCCAAACAGATCTGGAATAAAACCGGGGACCTTTACAATAATGTAAAAAACCCTCACTAATGTCACAGGACTACAAAGGAAACACCACCACCACCACCACCATCATCACCACCACCACCACCACCACCACTATTTTAATTGTTATTATTACCATTAGAAACACCAGTTAGTGGTTGTTCTAGCACAGGATATTCTAGTAGAGATCTTGTATAATATCTCTTTACATAACAGAGCGATCATGAGGCTGCCCTGGGGACGCAATCTGAAGAGCTACAGTCACATGGCAGAAATGACCACCTTTGATTAAGAATCATTATCTGAATATTTGGTCATTTGTTCCTCTAAGAACCAATATCAGCATAGAAATAAATCTATTTTAATATCATCAGTTCTGACGTATGAACTGGATCCACATCCTGGTTTTAATCTACATTCCTAACAGGATCAGGGCAGCAGGCTGAAAACCACAAAATGAATTTTTACCTGATCCTTTGGGTTTTGGGTTGCTAGAGGAAAAGGGGTCGTTGCTTATGAAGTGACTGGTTTGCTGCAAAAGCAAAAGAGAGATTCAGCTGTTAGATGACGAAAGGCTGAAAAGTTGAATCGGCGCTCAGTAAAACACGTTTCTGCTATCCTGATTTAATTCTTCTTAATTCTCTGACTTTCACTAACAATAGGACACCTTTGTCCGTTATTCATGAGTCCCGGGTGTTATGTGCTACTCTCTGTTGAGAGTGGTCAGACTGCACTGGTACCTTGGTGGGTAGTGTGGCACTTTTACTGAAGGGGTCTGGGGTGGAAAAGGGATCCATTTTGGTGGTCTTTTTGAAGAAGTCTTCTGATGAAGCCTTGAATGGATCTGCCTCTTTGAAAGGGTCTCCTCCAAAAGGATCTGCAACATTGATAAAGGACAAGAAAGCTTGTTTCTCACTGTTAGAAGTATGATGTATGTGGATATAATGGACCATTGGCATCCTGGACATTGTGGTCACACATGACTGTGTGTGTAAAGAGATGAGAAAATAACTTTCAATAAAAAAAATATTGATTCGAAAAATGAAAAGTAATCCTAGTTTTACATTGATGATCTTGCCAGAAGTGTCCCCTGGATTTCACGGACTCCCACAACCAGCAGGACAGATAAGTGTCACCAGATTTGGTGAGTTAATGAATTCATCTGGATTAAATCATTTTGTGAATTAACAACACTACTGAAAGAAAAGGTCCCCACCCTCAAAAGTACCTGTGGCTGTAGATGGCGGTTTGGCAAAAGGATCATTTTGGAAAGGATCACCTACAGGACAAAAGTTAGGAAGAAAATAAATAATGGGAAAATAAATACAACATGAATGTGACGCTATAAAAACAACCAAAGATTGTTACAGATAAAGAAGGAGAAAATAAAAAACAAGCAAATACAGATTTATCGTCAGGAACAAGATTCAGTTTCACCAAAAAACTCCGAGTCTGACCTGCAGGCAGACACTTAATGCAACAGTCGCTCACTTGTAATGAGGATCGTCTCTCAGCAACTCTGGGACCGGCTGTAGTTTGTACTCTGTAGTTCTGTGCTGCTGCTCATTAGCTCATTTCTGATCCACGTGTTCCCTCCTCTGGCCAAAGGGCTCCTGGGGCAGCCCCTCCAGCCCCCAAAACAAAGCCCTTTGTCTCAGAAGTGGTTTCTTACACGCACACACGCTGCGCTGACAGGCCAAAAAGACTTCGGACCTGCTACTGTCTCCACGGCTGGACACTTAAATCTACCTTTTTAGTCCCAATAAAATAGTTAAACCTTAAAGTTTCAAAATGGAACTGAAAACAGCTTAATATCACCACTTTCCCACCCTGACTCGTAGATCTCCACCAGGTTCATTGCTGGCTGTGGAATACTGTATGTTCACGGCTAAGACGGACTCTGCAAGAACAGCTTCTGCAACATCCAAATCACGTCATTTTCAGGAGTTCTCCAAGCTCGTTCGGAGCACATTGTCCAGGAAGACCTGTCTTTCCATCGGTGTCCCAGAAATTGAGACTGGACGTGGTTAATGCGAAAGAGCAGGTATGTTGTGTTCTGCTGTCGTACAGGCTGAGGCGTTGCAGAAGGATTCAGAGGAGAGCGCTTGCACAAAGGTGGCACCAGTTCCACTTTCCCAGAACAAACTGTGCTGTTGTTCTGGCCACCTGGAGGAAACCAGGTGGTCTTCTGGCATCTCTAACAGCTTTGACACCTCTGCCGAATGCTTTTAGTTCACATATTTGTGGAAAAGAGACAGAGCATAACCAAAGTAAAGGGGAAGAGAGGAGAATAACCTTTGAATGGGTCAGTTTTGAAGGGGTCTTCAGAGTGGAAGGGGTCAGCTTGATGCTCTTGAGGTTGGCTGTTGAAAATAGATGCCTTTGATTTAAATGGATCATCCTGCTGTGAGAGAAAAATGACATAATGTTATGTTAATTATAGATGACTACAGTAGTTGTGGAATTGTATCATTCTAAACAGTTTTTTCATCAACTGTATTGGTTGTTCATTGTTAGAGAACTGCCCTTCACAACACGGTCAGTAAACAAACTTCAGAGCTTAGCATAATCTCCAACTAAATACTTCATCAATCCTCCAGTTTGAATTTTAAAGTAGTGTAAATAATTATGGACTGTAATTTATTACAGTTCTGTTAGCAGTGTTTCATGTACAGCCCCCAGATTCTTACACACATTATTGTAATGTTGTTGGATATGGAAATATATGAAGAAATAAATGAAAGATCAACTTGAGTAAAAACACCGAGCAAGTAAAGCAACATGTTGATAACAGCGACATCGGAAAACACACGGTTTTAAAGATGTCACCATACGGATGTGAGCTGACTGGATAACAACACTGTCATACATTAACAGTCAGGGAAGATTGCAGTAAAAATGTAAACACATCTTAAAAGCTCTTAGATTACTCCTTAACGTGTTAATGGTGACAAACTTGTTCTAGCCAAACATTTAGTACAGAAGACAATGAAGCACGATTCCTGTTGTAGCCTGTTAGCCACGACGCCAAGGCGTTTATCCTGCTCTACCTGTGTCTACTGATGCACACATTTCAAATCTGCTTTCACACACACGCAATAAAAAGGATTTCTGACCTGAGTTCTCCTCACCATGGCTGGAAACACCCCGTTTTCTCTTTCACTGAAGTAGGTCTCGCTCATGTCGGCCAGATTGGTCATGCTTCCTCCGTGGGTGCCATTCAAGGTGTTGTTGCACTGTTCAATGCTTTTAGAAACTTCGTGCTGACTGTCCTGAATTTGAGACAACTTGCTCCGAGCCTGTAGGAGGGACGACAGACAGACAGATGGGCAGACATATGTTTTAAACTGTTCAGTCACCATGAGTAGTTCAATGACTTGATGTCTACTGTTTCCCAACAGTACATTAAAAGTAAAACTGCTGATCTGCAGCCTGACAGCTGGGAGGAAAGACAACATGGCAGAACCATGATTAAAGACATGGAAATGTTGCTGCTCTTGGCCCTGGTGGTGTTCTCTTTGTGAAGGTTTCTAATCTTCTTAACTGATTTTTCCCTTCCAGGGGCACGGGGAGGGGGCACGAAAAATTGTGAGTGTGTCCTCATTCGAAAGATCTTTCATGAGGTCCTTGGTGCCTCAAGTCAAAGAGGGGCTGTGACTTTTTGACATATGATATATAATTATGATCAAATAAGCTACCTTAATATTCTTTACAAATTATTTTGTTGTGATTTTTATGGTGATAGTTATAAAAATGTCATTGTATTTTTGGCCCTGCTTTCATAATTCTATCCATTTTATGTAAAAAGTGATGTCAATCATCAACTCTCGACCATCAGAGGCTCCTGTTGCCATGGCGTCCTACCGACAATCTACTTTTAATACACATAGTAAAATTATACTTCCAGTTTTAAAGCAATGCTTTAGTCCTTTTTCGCTACCAATACTTGAGAACATGAGAACAGTGTTCCTGTGACTTTTTAGCTTTGGGCACAGGAAAATTTTGGAATGGACAGTGCCAATCGAAGACTCAGGATAAGAGAGGTAGAATAAATGGAAAATGTCTCGGGCTGACGTGGAGCTGTGAGAAGGTGCAAAACCAGACTTGCAACCTTCCTTTCTGATAAACCTCATAATTAACCCTAACCCTTCATCCATGAACAGATTATACACTAACTCCTATATATGTGATTATAATGAACAGATTATTACAGATGTGAATGCTGTACACGAAAAACTGCTGGCACAATGCAGCAGTGACCCCTGTTGAAGCCTATGAAAATTCCAGGCAGCCTGTGCCTACCTGGTTAATCTCATCTTGTGTTGCCTTCAGGGACTTAATGATGGTTTCGAGTTGGATCTTGCCAGCAGCTAGACTCTGCTCCAGCTGATTCTCTTCCTGCTGCAGACGGCCCAGATCCGCCTTTGCCCGGTTCAGCTCATCCTCTTGGTTTTGCAAGTCTGATTCCTGCATGTTGATTTGATTCTGAAGGTTTGAGATCTAGAGGAAGATTTTAACGAGGTTACACAGACTGGAAACGAAAACAAACACTAACAAGCCCCCACGCAACAATTTCAGTGAATGTAAGTGATCAAAACAGTTTTATTTCAATTTCTGTGGAATTGTCTAGTTGTAATGTTTTGGGTCCTCCCACACCACTGCCTTCCCCTTAATCACCATCTGAGACTCGTCCTGGCATTTCATCCGTATTTCATTCAGCATATCCTCTAATTTATGCTTCTGCTGGTCCATCTCTTCCAGACGGTCCTGGGCGTCCTGTTTCTGAGCCTCCAGTTCCTGCAGGGCAACTGCCTCCCTGTCCAGATCATTCTGCATCTCCTATCACATCATAGACAAAAAGCAAGTGAATCCACAGTGTTAGTTCAGGGTCCATACTATAGTTCCTGAGGAAGAGCAACCCTTACCTGCACCTCAGCACTCTTCTGTCGAATGGCCTCCTCTGTATCTCCAATGTCTTGTTCAAGTGTGTACTTCTCTCTGGCACGGACACAGAAAAAAAATCAACAACGCAAATCCTCTTGGCCGTGAACAAGATGCTGGAATCCACAAGTTAAGCCCTAACATAACCCCAACTGGAAGAAAGGTTGAAGAAAATGGAATCACATTTTGGAGTTAAAGTCTGTGTTTCTACATATATTTAAAGGTCACAGCTTTAAAAAAACATATTTGATATAAGAAGTGACCATTTGCACTATAAAGGGACAGCAGCACATTAAGTCACTGCTCCTGTGTGTGTCAGAGGTGGCAGCCTGAGATTTATACATTCAGGTTTTGTTGCGTTTACCTGAGAGCATTCCACTGGATAAAGGCAAGAGTACTGGAGCAGCAATGGAGCGTGAGTGTGAACAAACAAAAATAGATAAAATACACATATTTGCAACAATAAATATGGTTTGAGGGGGTGTATGGATGGAAGGAACATATGATGAGACAGAGCGGTGGGAGAAAATGAAACATTATCATCTGTTTGCGTTTTTATTCTGTAATGACACTAAAGGACCATATAACTAGTGCCGTAATGACCGTGTTGCAGGTTTAATATGGCTGCCATACAAAGGGACTCACATTTGTTTTAACCTAGCCTTTTTGACCATCTCCATCATGCTCGATTTAGTTGAACAACCTGCATTACAATAAAATCCTATTTAGAAGACGCCTAGTGCCATTAAATAATAGACAATACAGACAAACTTGCACAATTAAGTTCTTCTGCATAACTATTAATATCTATGATTATAATAACCTCTGCTCCACACCAGTGTGAGATTACACATCCTGTATTATTGACAACAAAGGTAAAAGACCAGCTGACTGCTTTTCTACATCTGTGGTCACATGATTTGTTTCCTAGAATAAACACTGCTGCTGGCATCAGCAGACCTTTATACTCTGCATGATGTTCCATTATATTAACAACTCACATTTCCTAGTTGAGCCAGTTGTCACTATTGTTGCTGTATCAGTTGTGTCAGTATCCGAGTAACTCTTTGAGAATATCAATAGAAGTACAGGGGAAATTTGAAGCTGTAGCTTTAAAACTTGCTGTCTTCCCTCTAGGTGAGTTCAGTTACATGGCCTTTGAGAGATCGACGGTAATCTTCCAGTGTGGGCTCAGAAGACTGGGACACCAGAGAGACTTGATGCCCTTCTCTTTCTGTACAAGCTCTTAGAGACGCCTGGACCAAGACACAACCCATTTGTGCATCATTTACCAGCAGATCCTTCTCTCCTCTGGGTCACCTCCCAGGTATTCACCCTGGAGCTCGGTGCTGGTTTTAGAGGTGGAGCATCAAGGAATTCCAGTTACCTTCAGCTACATCCCTACCTCTACTCAAAAACTATTCCTATCATTTAGTTTTATTTTAGTTTAATGCCACAGGCCCTTTCATACCGTTGGAACTATTCCAGTTTTGCTACCTACTATGAGGAGGTGGGTTCAAACAGCCACAGTAAAAGAAATTTCTGTAGCACTGAGAGGAACTACTACGGCTTGCCCGATGCATATTCAGAAAAGCAACAGTGGCATTTTTGAAAAGATGGTAAAATCTGATAAACCTGGAGCAAAATAGTGACGAAGCCATAATGGTAATTGCACATGCTTCCAGTTTTTATCTGTTCTGTAAACGATGGTGTCAGCAGAGTTTCATGTATGAGCAGAAAAGACAAAAAAATGGTTCTTCTGGATGTCAAAAGGAGGCTCCTTCTTGTACGGAGCTGCTCTCAGGACAATACATGACGTCTGTATGGTAGTAAAAGGTGCCTTTCAGATGAAATAGCTGTTACCTCTGCAGTTGGGCTATTTCCTGGCTGAGGTCATCCAATTCTTTTATACCAGTGAACTCTCCCGAACCCATTGAACTGGTGCTGTCCTGTAAAGAGAGAGAAGAGGACATGAAGACAGAAACACGGGTGGAACAAACACATTTTATGGTAAAGAAACGGAGTGAAGAACTCTAAGTAAACCCCACTTTGAAGCCTTCATAATTGTATGCTGACTTACTGACCTCTGACCCCGCTGACCCACTCAATTCTAATTCTAATTAATATAATTAATGTATTTCTATTATCTCTGCCTATTCTCTCCTCTACCTGTCCTCCCCCTTCTCCTCTCTCTCTACCCAGCCGGCCATCAGCAGCGGGGTCCCCCTACATGAGCCTGGTCCTGTTCAAGGTTTCTTCGATCGGTCAATTGATTGGTTGATTGATTGACATCAATAGTAAAATAGCATCAGACAGAAGAACAAATTTGACTTTTCCTTGTCCATGTGGGTTCAATTTTCCCAAAATGAGCACAGGAAAGGTGCACACAGAACATACAGTACAAGTTGGCTATCTACAAGAATATGTTCACCTGACCCACCTGTAGAAATTAAGGCATTCATTAGATTTACACAAACACAGGAAGAGGAGCAGCAGGGGAGGGGAGAGAAGGAGCGTAGCAGCCACTCACCCGTCTCATGTCGGAGAAAGCCGCCATCTCTGATGCCACTGGAGTCATGTATCCTGAAAGACTCTGCAGCCAAAGATAAATCACTTCATTACAAGGACGTTCCAGGAACCTCTTCATCTTTTTTGACTTTTTTGTCATCATGATAACTTTTTACCCACAATTTAAAATTTCAACCTCAGTACGAGAAGCTTTTTAATCTCATTATAATCTCCACTGAAATGATCCTCTACAGACAACTACTTCTTTGTGCATTTTAATTGCTTAGAGCTCTCTTGCAGAAGCTTTTTATAGTTTTCTAGAGAAATGTGATGCCATTAGGTCATCTATTTATGCTAAAAATACACAGTTGTGATTGTCAATGCACCTGTGTGTTCTAGAAATGTGTGTTGCTGTATAACTGTATATAAATGTGTGTGTGTGTGTGGGTGGGTGGGTGGGGGGGGGGGGGGTGGGGGGGGCAGTATAACAAATGCTGCAACCCAACCACAAACACCAGGTGCAAATGCCCCAAGCACAGTCTTGGACCTCTATTGGCTGGATGGTGACACTGAAACAAACAACTGCCGGAAGTGTTGCAGGTTAGCAGTGAAAACATGAGTAAATCTGCTATGTGACTGTCATAGAATGTTTTAATGTCCTTTTGGCATCCAGAATAAAACATGAAACAGTGTGTGATGTGGACCTCAGGCTAGCATTTTCTGGTGGTTGAGCTCACATTTTATTCAAGGGGAATATGGAAAACGCGTGCACAGCCCAGTCATATCCAATAATAAAGTTATAAAGTAGAATTTGTCAGTGGGACCTACTGTGATGGGAGTGCCTCTTTCAGTGGGCGGGATCATGTCAGCAGTCAGAGATTGTGGTGGGTCCACACCCTTGATCACTTTCTGCTGGATGAGATGCATCGCAAGGGCAAACTGTTCCCGGGTCAGCTTACCTATCTGCCTGGTGTCTGCTAGAGCCCTGCAGGGCAACAATACACACAACCCCAGTAAAGTCACTAGTTGTTGAGCAGAACAGGACCGATATGTATATGCTGTATATGTTGAAAGGTGGAGGAAGCCACTTCAGCATGTACCAAATATGTGCAAGGAGATTCTGAGAGAGTCCAGAGTGCATGAAGATCTCCTTTACTTCCTGACCGCTGACAAAACCATCAAGGTCGGTATCTGTCTTCAGGAAGATGTCGTCATAGCGACCACGCTCTGCCACGGGAACCACCCAGTTCAGCGAATGCTGAGATAGAGAGAAAACGCAAGTGCGGTAATGTTCTGTATGTTTGATTAGATATCAACTAATGATGAACAACTTAGAGGTGCACATGGCGTTAATATCCCTGAAAGGCAGCAGTGAGACAGGCAGCAGTGTATCACAAATAAAAAACACAGTAAATCAAATTCTGTTTATTTTCATTTCTGCTGAACTAATAAAACACTTAAACCCAGGAGGTGTTTTATTTAAACATGTTTTGCTCAATCTATCATCTTCACTTCTGCCTTGTCACTTTTGGTGTGAAATCTATAATGGTTACACACACACACACACACATACAGGCTCAGAGTGGGTGGTTCAAGGTTCAAGGGTGGTTTGGTGTAGGGTGATTGGATTAGCAGCAGCAAGGCTACAGCTGTTCTGACTGAGGTCCCACACATACACACACACACACACACACATACAGCACATTACATGGCAGTACACAACAATGCAACATGATAATAACCACACAAATGACACATGCAAGTAGCAGCACAATATAAACTCCACACAGAACATAAACTAAATGCAGAAGCAAGAGAAGACAGCCCAGCAGCTCTAACCACTGTGGAGCTCGGCTGCTTCATCTGGGCCTGTTGGTCATCACCATCCTGAACCTGCAGGAACAACTCATTAGGTTCTGTTGGAGAACACTGCTTTGCCTTCTGGGCAAACATGTCTCGAGGATCAATAGAGGTACAATAATAGAACCTGTGGGACTCAAACCCAATGGCCTCAAACCCTAGCCTAATTCTGTTCTGAAGAGATCTACTAAAACTGTCCCAGCAGACATAAACTAGCCTTTCTTAGTCAAGCCTTTACCCTCCAGTTTTGTTTCTATTTCATTAACTTATTTATTATTTCATTACATAATAATTATATAATCGTGAATGAACTTGAATCATGCACAGAAGAGCGGGTTTGGGCTCCAGGGGGTGCTTGGGCATTGGGAGTGAGGTAGCTCCTCACCACAACTTTTAACCACTGCTTTATTCTGGAACAAGAGGGAGTTCAATCTGACAAATGAGGGAGTTAATAAAGCTTGTGGGTCAGTTGGGAGAGCCAACATGATTCAATAACAATAATTGTCTAATGTTTATGTTGTCATTTTATTTCTATTTTATTCTATATTTATGTATATATGCTTATAATGCTTATAATATATATATGCTTATAATATATGCTGTATATATGCTTATAACGTTCTAATCTTATTTGTATTTATTTATTCTATTTCTATACTTTGTAAATACAAAACCTACACTACAGTTATATTAATCCACTTTAGGCTGCTACTACAATTCACAACAAATAAAGTACATCTTGGATCTTGAATTACGCGTGAGTGACGTGTGCTTCCCCACACTGACCTGGTGGGGTCGAGACTGGCAGACCAGTAGAACCAGTGCCCTCAGGGACAACTTGTGTGGTTTGTTTGTTTTAGTTAAAGCTTCAATCTAAAGTTGAAAAGGGTTGAGAACCTCTGCTGCAGCGTAACCTCTCCAATGTTTGGCACGAGGTGAAACCCTACCAGGAAACCAACCTGTGTGAGCTTTAGCTGTTCTAGACCACAAATACGTAAATGTAGATTTCCTGGAGGGGCTGTTTCTCAGCGATAGACTCAGCACTCACAAAGACAGCTCAATTCACTAATGGTTCCTACGCTGAGCGAGAAGACCCTGCTCTGTGGTAGGACTAAAAGAGACAGAGTAACTACCAAAAGAGGCACTAAAAACTCCCTGAATGCAAAAAAGGATGATAGGAAGCTTTGGTTAGAGGAACAGGGGTTCATCCTTAGCGCTCTACCAGGACCAGACTTGCAGGGCCGTGTCCTGAAAGCAATCTAACAAGGCTCTGCAGCCTGAAAGAGGAACTGAATGCTCATGTAACCACAGCCAAACTCTGGGCATCATGGTGCGATTTATGATTCAGCCTGATCTAAATAAAATCCACCTTTTGAGTCAAAGAAGATTTCTGGATGAAATGGCTGAAGCAAACTCAAATTGTCTGCACTGTAAATGGTACAGCTGATGTCGCTGACGGCTGATGATGGCTGAGGACTCGACATCAATGACCATCTGCACGTTAGGGTTAAAGAGGGAACCTCCTCGTGGTTACACAGTAGCAGCAGCACTGAGAGCAAGAGGAGGTGATGGTAGCTGAGAGGAATCGGAGGACAAAGCAAGGATCACTCAAGGCAATACTCCAGAGGAGTGTTCTCTGTTCACTGCTGACTGAATCCACTGCTGACTGCCTTGATCTGCCAGGAATCAAATGACAGCAGACGTTGACACACACAGGTTCAACTGGCCCCGGAGCCAGGAGGAAGTAACCACAGCAAAATCAATCTGCACTATAACTGATGGGACTCTTCTTCTTCTCTTCATGTGAAGCCTTCTGTTGCTGCCATTCCTGTTGCCATGTCCGTCTCATATGTGTAGGTAAACCAGTACTGAGGTGTGTGTTTATTACCTGTCCGCTCTTGAGCGTGTGTTTGGGTGACAGGCTGCCAGCACTGTTGAGTGAGTTCATGCTGCCATGGGAGGGTGTTGAGCGAAGGGAGTCCTTGGGTGGTGGAGGACTCGCAGGCAGTCCAGGAACAGAAGTGCCCACTGAGCCCAGGCTCTTCTTCCGCTTTGACAGAGGCACCAGTGAAGGTGGGAGGAGTGCAGGGACCGGCTCCTTCTCCAGGGCTCGGTACACCAGGTGCATGGCCTGAGGGAGCGACACAGTGTTAAGAATCCATAATGACAAGATATGAAAGAAAACAGACAATATTTGGTTGCATCTCTGAGCAAATAATGTTTAGATGCCATAAACATGATGTTTGATGCCATAAACAGGATGTACAGATAAAGATGACTGAATGAACGACATTACATTAGGTAACTATGTGAAGCCATTCAGCTACACAACAATGACTGCAAAGAATATTTAGATGGAATGAAGATGAGACTCACCACAGCAAATTCATCTTTGTCCAGATGTCCATCTTTATCAATATCACTCAGATCCCAGACCTGACCAACATTATCAAAACACCACAACATTATTATATTTGATGGAAATTGTAATTTCGGTGCAGCTAACAAGACTGCGTTATGGCTAATATTCCTTAGAAGATGACTTATATACCTTCCCAAGGACATCCAGAGGAAGTTTTGAGTTGATCAGGACCGGTTTAACCTTGTCCCCCGACAGCAGCCCACTGACTGGTGACAAACTTTCAAAAATCCCATCAAACTTATTCTTCTCCTCAGGCTGCAAATAACCACACAGTTAAAACCTTCATCTGCAAATGTTATTCTACTTAAATCTGACCTTTCTGACCTCGTGATTAAAGGACAATTAGGATTGAAACTAAGGTTTCTGTTGTAACGTACCCTGACAGCCCAGTGCAAATCCCCAGAGGTAGAACCTGTGCTGCTCAGAGATGGACTGCTGGTGTCCTTCTGGAGTCAGACAGAGTACACAGTCACCACGGCGACAAGATCTGTGATGTTGTCTTTACAGTTTGAATGAGTGAAATCAAGATGACACTGAATAAAATGGCAACAGCACTGAATGGCACCGACTGATGACGTCATACTCACAAATTTAGGGGGGGGCACGGTGAGGTGGAGGCTGGACAGACTGACTTCATGACCACTCTGAGCACAGGCCACCAGCCGCAGACCCACATAAAACCCCTGAGAGACAGAACACACCCTTGTTAGTGTGCATCATGTTAGCATGTCCTCAGGGAGGCGCCAGAGATGCAGTGATTGGGTTGGACGGGTGAAAATGGTTCTTTAACACCTTTCACTTTATTTCTTACTAGTTTTACGAAGAGACATTTTTGGGACCTGGTGTGCTTTAGAACTGGGCAGTAAAATAAGCCAGACTAGGCCGAGCCACCATCCGGATACAAATAAGTGCGCACAAAGTGCAATAGTGCACCATTTTGGCATCTGATACAATAACTGGATCGTCCGTGATCACCCTGTCACATATTTAATTATGATTTAGGAAGTTTGACTGTTCATGCACATCATACACTGAAGATGCAGCTGAGAGAAGACCTAAACCTGTAGTATTCTGGGGTCTGGATCCAACAGAGCATGACCACCAGACACAGCTGACTGACAGACTCAACAAGCATACATCAGGTTAGCCATGTTCTAAAGCCACTGCTGTTTGTTTCCAACCTGTTTGTCCAAATAGCCTTTGCCATCAGGATCAGCCAAATCCCAAATCTGAAACACAGAGAACAAGCTCATAAATAACAATTACTCCCTCTGTTACCGTTAAAACACATTTCCACATTAACAGGTTTACCAAATCAGATTATTTCTTTTTTTCTCTCTAGAAAAGTCACCTATTAATCCATGAAACGAGATCCTTTGACTACATCGTCTGCTGATCTCTATTATTGCACCTTAATTGACGAAGCTCAGAGGCCTGGTGGCGGCTCTAAGGCCTAATGGGCCGTGATTTTCAGATGCTAGGAGAGGTAAACTTAATAACGCTGCAAAGATTATAAGATGGATGTCCAATTTCGAGTAAAATTCATCATGTACTGCTGACTTCATTTATTCTATTAACTCAGCAGTTTTGGGGTGGGTTTTTTTATGAGTTTTAATACAATAATGTACAGCAATTTCCTAAAGTAGCAAATCTGATGATTATTTAGCGACACCGCACTCGTGTGTTCGTCACCTTTCCCAGGGTTACGTCAGGGAGTCCAGACTTTTTCAGGAACAGGGCAGCTTCTGTCGGTGCGACTCTTCCCGTATTCCCGGGATCCACCTTCACCATTGCAGTGAGATCACATGTCAGCCAGAAATCCCTTATCTTACACACAACTCTCCCAAACATACCACGAAAGTGTAAAACCAACCATTCCATTATCTTACCTGTCTATAGAAGTTCTCGTACACAGGGTTCCCACTTGACAACTATGGCAGAAACATTCATTTACAACACATTTATACTTTAGTAATTAACAGGAGAAGAATCTTTGTGAACTGCGATTATTTAAATATGGAAATCAGGGAGTGGAACAATTTGGTTTGTAGCTCACTAACAAAGATGTCATCAAGGAAACTACACTGCTAGGTTACAAAATTGTTGCCAAGGATATTGGTCATTCTTCAGCTGTAAAGGTTAACTCTGCTGAGGCACCAATGTGGCCATTATTAAGCAGAGCTTAGCCTGTTAGCAGCGTTAGCCTCCAGGGCATCCTCCCTGCTGCTGACAGGCTCTCCTCTTTCTCTCTGGACTCACTAGCTTTGCTGCTACAGCTGCTCCGATGCTTCTACACACGCCATCTGCTCGCATGGAAGTGGCACAATGGTGATGCCTTTCCCCATATTTATTTAGTTTTGGAGTAAGCAAGTAGCTACATTGCTAACGTTAGCTGAGTTAGTCCGCTATCTAACGGCGACTGTAAAAGGCCTTATTCGATATGCTCATTCTATCCCTGTCTCAGCTTGGTTTTTACCGCCTAACATTACAGTAAAAGAAATATGTGGAGGAAAAGCCATACTCGTTGGTAACAAGTGTTATCGCCCTAGTCTCGGCGGTGTGGTTCAGAATTTGATGCATCTTTACCTGCGTGAGAGATGTGAGAGCTGCCATCTTCCCTGTTGCTGCGGGAACGCGATGAACGCACCGCCCGCTCCGCACAAACAGCCCCATCTAGCGGACACACGTGGACACGATCTGGGTCCAACCAGCCTGGGCTGGGCTTCATCCATCCATCCATCCATCCATCCATCCATCCATCCATCCATCCATCCATCCTCTACCGCTTATCCAGGGTCGGGTCGCGGGGGCAGCAGCCTAAGAAGAGAAGCCCAGACTTCCCTCTCCCCAGCTACTTCTTCCAGCTCATCCGGGGGAATCCCCAGGCGTTCCCAGACCAGTCCTGGGTCTTCCCGGGGGTCTCCTACCAGAGAGGACATGCCCTGAACACCTCACCAGGGAGGCGTCCAGGGGGCATCCTAACTAGGTGCCCAAGCCACCTCATCTGGCTCCTCTCAACGCAGAGGAGCAGCGGCTCTACTCCGAGCTCCTCCCGGATGGCAGAGCTTCTCACCCTATCTCTAAGGGAGAGCCCAGCCACCCTACGGAGGAAGCTCATTTCGGGTCATTTTCGGCCGCTTGTACCCGTGATCTTGTTCTTTCGGTCATTAAAAATCATTAATTAAAAACCCAAATCAATGAGTAACTCTGTCAGCAAGCCTCGATACTAGATGAGTGTCAGCAGCGTCAACTGTTATAACACGTGTAGCAGTCGTAATTAAGGCAGCATGAGGTTTAGAGTCTCCTGGCTGAGGGTGGAGACGGAGGTTTAGTCCTGGTAAACCTGCAAGCTCAACTCTAAAACAGCATGACAGCATAGAGGGACACATCGTAGGGAACTGTCCAACACAGCTGTCCAATAATCACACCACAGCTGTCCAATAATCACACCACAACTGTCCAATAATCACACCACAACTGTCCAATAATCACACCACAGCTGTCCAACACAACAGCTGTCCAACACAACAGCTGTCCAACGCAGCTGTCCAATAATCACCACAGCTGTCCAACACAACAGCTGTCCAACACAACAGCTGTCCAATAATCACACCACAGCTGTCCAACACAACAGCTGTCCAACACAGCTGTCCAATAATCACACCACAGCTGTTCAATAATCACACCACAGCTGTCCAACACAACAGCTGTCCAACACAGCTGTCCAATAATCACACCACAGCTGTCCAACACAACAGCTGTCCAACACAGCTGTTCAATAATCACACCACAGCTGTCCAACACAACAGCTGTCCAACACAGCTGTCCAATAATCACACCACAGCTGTCCAACTTAGTTGTCCAATAATCACACCACAACTGTCCAACACAAGAGTTGTCCAATAATCACACCACAGCTGTCCAACACAACAGCTGTCCAACACAGCTGTCCAATAATCACACCACAGCTGTCCACACAACAGCTGTCCAACACAGCTGTCCAATAATCACACCCAAGCTGTCCAACTTAGTTGTCCAATAATCACACCACACTGTCCAACACAAGAGTTGTCCACTAATCACACCACAGCTGCCCAATAATCACAGCACATCTGTCCAGTACAGCTGTCCAACATTCCATAACTGTCCACCACAGCTGTCCAACACTCCACAACTGTCCACCACAGCTGTTCGACACACCACAGCTGTCCAGCACATCACAGCTGTCCAGCACATCACAGCTGTCCACCACAGCTGTCCAACACTCCAGAGCTGTCCACCTCAGTCAAGGGGAAGAGGCCTTTCTGTCCTTCCCAAGGACATCCAGAGGAAGTTTTGAGTTGATTAGGACCGGTTAAAAACCTTGTCCCCCGACAAGTTAGGGCTGTCAGGGTAGGTTCTGTTGTAACCTACCCTGACAGCCCAGTGCAAATCCCCAGAGGTACAACCTGTGCTGCTCAGAGATGGACTGCTGGTGTCCTTCTGGAGTCAGACAGAGTACACAGTCACCACGGCAACAAGATCTGTGATGTTGTCTTTACAGTTTGAATGAGTGAAATCAAGATGACACTGAATAAAATGGCAACAGCACTGAATGGCACCGACTGATGACGTCTTACTCACAAATTTAGCCTAGAAGCCCAGACTTCCCTCTCCCCAGCTACTTCCTCCAGCTCATCCGGGGGAATCCCCAGGCGTTCCAGACCAGTCGAGAGACATAGTCTCTCCAACGTGTCCTGGGTCCACAGCTGTCCAACTCAGCTGTCCAATAATCACACCACAGCTGTCCAACTTAGCTGTCCAATAATCACACCACAACTGTCCAACACAAGAGTTGTCCACTAATCACACCACAGCTGTCCAACAGCTGTCCAATAATCACAGCACATCTGTCCAGTACAGCTGTCCAACACTCCATAACTGTCCACCACAGCTGTCCAACACTCCACAACTGTCCACCACAGCTGTCCAACACTCCATAACTGTCCACCACAGCTGTCCAGATGTGTGTTTTTCCACATGTTAAAAACCAGACTTGCAACCCTCCTTTCTGATAAACCTCATGATTAAGGTGAAGTCGGACCTGCTCAGTTCTGCTGCTAACCCCCCCCCCCCCCCTTCCTCCTCCACATTAAAACCTATCTATACTGTACATTCATGTCACATAAAGGCTCAAATCAGTCTTGATTTCTCCATTCTGGCTGATCCTGGACGATCCATGAAGACCTTTAGATCTTCTCTATACATGTGGGAGCTATTGAACGTCTGTCTGTCCATTCGTCCCAGGGAGACGGCCCCCACGTCGTTGGCTCTCCTTTAAACGGAAACCTACATGTCAAACACACGTAGTAAAGGGATCGGAAAACAAAAAAATAGAAACACAACAAAATACCTATGGGAAGGAAAGACACCAACGCACCGAAACATAAATGCACACAAAAAACAGAACACAAAAAACCCACTAATAATAAGTTTCTTCTTTGTCCCTAAAAGGGTTTTTCCTGAGGTGGAGGGTCTAAAGACAGGGGATGACGACTGTGCTGATTGTGAAGCTCTTAGAGGCAACAACGTTTGTGATTTTGGGCTCAATTTCATTTCATTTTGATATGAAGTACACAGTTTATTTGCTAAGCAAATATTTGACAGTAAGCAGTCTTTCACATCTTGGCAGTGACGATGTTGCAGTCACAGTTAAGACAACAAAACTTTGTTAAACTTCTGAGCGTTTCAGGCTTTTAAAGTTGTTTGTGTCACATTGTGGGTGCTGGAGTTTCTCATTTTGGCAAACTTGTTCTCCTTTAAACTCTTTGATGACTGAATCTGAGGCGGGTGTCTGAGCTCAGAGCTGCTGTTGCTGCAGAACCAGAGGGACATCTTCTATAACTGCAGGGAAGTTGGCTGACCATCTTCCCATGGGCAGGTGTTGGTTCAGGCCAACAGAGGACATTATTGTTAGTAATGTGGACGTAATACGCAGCAGTAGATGAATAAATAAATTTTAAAAAAATAAATAAAAATGCTTTTATTATGAAGGATGTGACCGGAAACGGGCCTCATCCACGTCAACTTGACGGAGCTCTAAAGAATGACTCGGTGACTGCGGCGATCTCAAATTCGGCAACATGTGCGGCGTCGTGGGGTTTTTATTGTGAACGGATCTGAAGAGGCGCTGAGGAAAATGGCAGAGAGGT